>NC_088406.1:25284384-25404384 GCF_034236695.1 Oncorhynchus nerka | reverse complement strand
TCTCTTCCATCTTCCGCTTCTTCCACTCCCCTCCCTCTCTTCCATCTTCCTCTTCTTCCACTCCCCTCCCTCTCTTCCATCTTCCTCTTCTTCCACTCCCCTCCCTCTCTTCCATCTTCCTCTTCTTCCACTCCCCTCCATCTTCCTCTTCTTCCACTCCCCTCCCTCTCTTCCCCCAATCCTGTTCTCCAGAGAAGGAGAGAGTTTTTTAAAAACACTAAGCAAACACATTCGTCGTCGTAATGATCACCAGTGTGATGGTACAGCATCTACATTTATTTACAGCACAGCATTAAACCCACGCTTCTGCACGTGCTCAGTTGACACCAAGGCCTCAATCAGGAAGTTGTCCTCATAGATCACTTTGAGTGTTTCTTTAATTCAGCTTTGAAACGGAATCTGCTATGTATAACCATCACACTGTACTCCCCCATGGACAGCTGAGATCAGTCAAAGAGCATAGACAGGACATTATGGGACCTTCCTCTAAGACAGCGCCAACTGAAAAAGGGTAAACTTGATCAATCTTCCTGGATAAGGTGCACTTTGGAAGCCAGTGTTTTGCTTATCAGGAAATGTCAGTAGTAGTAGTTTGGTACGGGGGAAGTGAGCCCAGGAGGGTAAAGAGAGTGTATAAGGTTGGCAGGTTAGCAGTACCTACCCCAGGTTGGGTATCCTTTCTGCCATGCCAGTGATGCCAGCAATGATGTTGCTATGGGAGATCATGACGCCCTTGGGTACGCCAGTGGAGCCGCTGGTGTACATGATGACAGCGATGTCAGAGGGCATGGGCTGTTTACGCCCACGAGACACTACACACACACACATAAACAGACAAATACAGGAAAACAAATTAGTTCATGGCATGAAAGCATGTTTTTGTAAATATTCAGCATATGGTAGGAAAAGGGAGTTCATGGGAGATCATAAGATATGTTGCAGGGCAGGACAATAAATGGAGGAGGTTTGTTAAGTCCATGTTAGGATATATAGTCTGTAGGCGAAGGTCCTGGGAACATATGGTGCTGTTAAACGAGATGGGGGTACATAATGATGAATATCTAAAGGAGTGGTAGAATGGAACATTCCTAATGGAATAAAGAGGGAGAGGAACATCAGTCAAGTAAAATATTAAACCCATTAAACATAATGTCACCATTTAGTAAACCTCCTCAGCCTCTTGGCACTCTCAGTAGGAAGATACATAATATCTTAATGCCAAAAAACCCATCTACCTCTGCCTCTTTCCTCTCTCCGCGTCTACCTTCCTCTTTACAATATATCTCTCTCTCTCTCTGCCCCTCTACGGCTCTCTTCATCTTATTTCACTCTTCTCTTTCTTCTCTGACATTTGGCTGTGTGTTAACTGGCTGAGAGCTGTTCAATTGACGTAAAGCCTCTCCTCCCCATCAGCGCATTTCAAATGTTTGGGCTTAAGACACCATGTTAATCTTGTCTAGGCTTGCCAAAAAGCCACTCAGAAGTTATATTATGTCAGGCAATGTGGATTCTGACAATGTGGAAGGAAGTGAGATGATTCTAGATCATATAGGTTTCTTAAACTATGGGTCAGGACCCAAAGTGGGTCCTTGGCTTGTGAGAGGTAGGTTGTGTGTTATAAGAATACATCTACAATCACACACTATTTCTTCGTAATTTGGGTCCCTGGAGGACGATTAATTTATAATTTGGGTCTTGGGATGAAAAAAAAGAAATCCCAGTCAGTAGTCAGTAGATTTCTCTGTTGTCCTCATGTGGAAATATAAGACGTGATTTTGATTGTTTTTTGTAGGGCTGGGGGGCTGCTCAGTGTCGTGTGGAATATAAACATTTCCACGATGTCCACAGCGAGTGCAGAAAAACAAAACACACCCAAACAGAAGACACACAGGACAGAGAGAGAGGAAGAAAGGAGCAAAGGAGTAGGAGAGAGAGAGATAGGAGTGGGAGATAGGAGAGGGAGAGAGGAGTGGGACGTGACTTGGAGTCTACCGCATGCGAGAGGAGGGGCCTTGTTCTGACTTGAACATGGATCCAGAGATACAGGGAGGAGAGGAGGAGGAGAGGGGTGTTGGGGGAATGATGTCATGTGAAGTTTACAGAAGTGTCTATAAACATGACCCTCCTTCCTAATCCCACAGGTCAGCACACACGCACGCACGAACGCACAAGCGCGCGCGCGCGCACACACACACACACACACACACACACACACACACACACACACACACACACACACACACACACACACACACACACACACACACACACACACACACACACACACACACACACACACACACACACACACACACACACACACACACACCTACCCCTCACAGTACCAGCTCTACTTGTTATGGGTCAAGCAGTGCAGCACTAGAGACCAGCTGGAGAAAGGGAGGGATGGAAAGAGAGAGGAAGGAAAGGAGAGAGAAATTGAAGAGAAAGGGAGTGTTTCCTCTGAGTTTAATCTGACACAGATGTGTCCACTTCCTCATTCACATGACCTAATGAGCCGCACCAACGAACCCCCACCCACCCTCCCCCTTAAGACTACAGTATCTCTGAGACCACAGTATCTCTGAGACTACAGTATCTGAGACTACAGTATCTCTGAGACTACAGTATCTGAGACTACAGTATCTCTGAGACCACAGTATCTCTGAGACTACAGTATCTCTGAGACCACAGTATCTCTGAGACCACAGTATCTCTGAGACTACAGTATCTCTGAGACTACAGTATCTGAGACCACAGTGTCTCTGAGACCACAGTATCTCTGAGACTACAGTATCTCTGAGACCACAATATCTCTGAGACCACAGTATCTCTGAGACCACAGTATCTCTGAGACTACAGTATCTGAGACTACAGTATCTCTGAGACTACAGTATCTCTGAGACCACAGTATCTCTGAGACTACAGTATCTCTGAGACCACAGTATATCTGAGACCACAGTATCTCTGAGACTACAGTATCTCTGAGACTACAGTATCTATGAGACTACAGTATCTGAGACCACAGTGTCTCTGAGACCACAGTATCTCTGAGACCACAGGATCTCTGAGACTAAAGTATCTCTGAGACTAAAGTATCTCTGAGACTACAGTATCTCTGAGACTACAGTATCTCTGAGACCATAGTATCTGAGACCACAGTATCTCTGAGACCACAGTATCTCTGAGACCATAGTATCTGAGACCACAGTATCTCTGAGACCACAGTATCTCTGAAACTACAGTATCTCTGAGACTACAGTATCTCTGAGACTACATTATCTCTGAGACCATAGTATCTGAGACCACAGTATCTCTGAGACCACAGTATCTCTGAGACAACAGTATCTCTGAGACCACAATTTCTCTGAGACCACAGTATCTCTGAGACCACAGGATCACAGAGACTACAGTATCTCTGAGACTACAGTATCTCTGAGACCACAGTATCTCTGAGACCATAGTATCTGAGACCACAGTATCTCTGAGACCATAGTATCTGAGACCACAGTATCTCTGAGACCACAGGATCACCGAGACTACAGTATCTCTGAGACTACAGTATCTCTGAGACCACAGTATCTCTGAGACCATAGTATCTGAGACCACAGTATCTCTGAGACCATAGTATCTGAGACCACAGTATCTCTGAGACCACAGTATCTCTGAGACCACAGTATTGCACTTCCAAGATGGCGTAGCAGTCGGACGTGTGTTTTTTCTTGTCCCGTCCTGTATAGTGCTGAATATACTCTCCTGCAACCCGCATCACCCAATGTGGTACGGATCTGCTTTTTCTATACTTTAGAACCGGAACCCTCATCAGAAGCTAGCCAGCTAACTAGCTACTAGCTAGTAGCTAGCCACTGCTAGCGGTCTTCAAAGCTAACTAGGACACCAGCGCGACATCAACCCAAAGCATATCAGACTGCTTTTTCTCTACCACATCTCCGGATTCCTACCGCAAGCTCTGAACCCTTACACCGGATCATCGCAACTAGCTAGCTGCAATCCGAGTGACTACTCCTGGCTAACGTCTCTGTCCCAGAGCAAGCACCAGTTAGCCTTGAGCTAGCCTCGAGCTAAGCCCATCTCCCGACTAGCCGAAGAGGTCCAACAATACCTATTTTGCCAATTGGCCTGGACCCTCTACTGCCGACACGGAGCCCCGCCGATCCATCACGACTGGTCCGCCGACATAATCGTCCGAGGGGGTTTCAACAGGCTTTTCCGCTGCGACATCGCCAAAGATCCATCTGCTGGCCAAGGCCCGCGAGCCTTCTGAATCGCTGTGTCTCCAGCTCACCTAGCGTACTAGAGCACCTGTAGCATACTCCTGGGCTACAATTACCCGGGCCCACGACCGGTCTGTCGATGTCACCGCATGAAGAGGAATAAACAGACTCACCCCATCGCGACGTCCCCCAAAGGTTAACTCTCTAGCCCTCGCTATCTCCCTGCTTGCTAATTCGGCCTGCTAACGGCTAGCTTGTCAAGCTCCGGTCCGCTAACTGCTACCTTGTCTAGCTCGGGCCTACGAACTGTTAGCTTGTTAGCACAGGCCTGCTAACCGTCTGAACCACCGCGTCCCAATCACTCTCTGACCCCATTTACTTTCTATCTCTTTTTGATTTTTGATTTGTTTATACCTTCCGGAAACCTGCCTCACCCAATGTGATACGGAATCGCTATTACTTTTACTCTTATTTTTATTTTTATGACACACTCAAGAACCTCCAGACGCTAACCAGCTAACTAGCTACAAGCTATTTAGTCATTGTTAGTTTTTAAAAACCTGGATAACACTCGCCAGCCCAGCTTCCCTGCCCATCCACCGCTGCCCCTGGACACTGATCTCTTGGCTACATAGCTGACGCACGCTGGACTGTCCATTAATCACGGTACTCCTTTCTGCTTGTTTGTTTTACCTGTCGGCCCCGTTGCCTAGTCAACGCCATTTTACCTGCTGTTTGTTGTGCTAGCGGATTAGCCTCGCCTACTGTTTTTAGCTAGCTTTCCAAATTCAACACCTGTGATTACTGTATGCCTCGCTGTATGTCTCTCTCAGATGTCAATATGCCTTGTATACTGTTGTTCAGGTTAGTTATCATTGTTTTAGTTCACAATGGAGCCCCTAGACCCACTCTGCATACCCCTGTTACCTCCTTTGTCCCACCTCCCACACATGCGGTGACCTCACCCATTACAACCAGCATGTCCAGAGATACAACCTCTCTCATCATCACCCAGTGCCTGGGCCTACCTCCGCTGTACCCGCACCCCACCATACCCCTGTCTGCGCATTATGCCCTGAATATATTCTACCATGCCCAGAAACCTGCTCCTCTTATCCTCTGCCCCCAACGCTCTAGGCGACCAGTTTTGATAGCCTTTAGCCGCACCCTCATACTACTCCTTCTCTGTTCCGCGGGTGATGTGGAGGTAAACCCAGGCCCTGCATGTCCCCAGGTACCCTCATTTGTTGACTTCTGTGATCGAAAAAGCCTTGGTTTTATGCATGTCAACATCAGAAGCCTCCTCCCTAAGTTTGTTTTACTCACTGCTTTAGCACACTCTGCTAACCCTGATGTCCTTGCCGTGTCTGAATCCTGGCTCAGGAAGGCCACCAAAAATTCAGAGATTTCCATACCCAACTATAACATCTTCCATCAAGATAGAACTGCCAAAGGGGGCGGAGTTGCAGTCTACTGCAGAGATAGCCTGCAAAGTAATGTCATACTTTCCAGGTCCATACCCAAACAGTTCGAACTACTAATTTTGAAAATTACTCTCTCCAGAAATAAGTCTCTCACTGTTGCCGCCTGCTACCGACCACCCTCAGCTCCCAGCTGTGCCCTGGACACCATTTGTGAATTGATCGCCCCCCATCTAGCTTCAGAGTTTGTTCTGTTAGGTGACCTAAACTGGGATATGCTTAACACCCCGGCAGTCCTACAATGTAAGCTAGATGCCCTCAATCTCACTCAAATCATCAAGGAACCCACCAGGTACAACCCTAACTCTGTAAACAAGGGCACCCTCATAGACGTCATCCTGACCAACTGGCCCTCCAAATACACCTCCGCTGTCTTCAACCAGGATCTCAGCGATCACTGCCTCATTGCCTGTATCCGCCACGGAGCCGCAGTCAAACGACCACCCCTCATCACTGTCAAACGCTCCCTAAAACACTTCTGTGAGCAGGCCTTTCTAATCGACCTGGCCCGGGTATCCTGGAAGGACATTGACCTCATCCCGTCAGTTGAGGATGCCTGGTCATTCTTTAAAAGTAACTTCCTCACCATTTTAGATAAGCATGCTCCGTTCAAAAAATGCAGAACCAAGAACAGATACAGCCCTTGGTTCACTCCAGACCTGACTGCCCTCGACCAGCACAAAAACATCCTGTGGCGGACTGCAATAGCATCGAATAGCCCCCGTGATATGCAACTGTTCAGGAAGTCAGGAACCAATACACGCAGTCAGTCAGGAAAGCTAAGGCCAGCTTCTTCAGGCAGAAGTTTGCATCCTGTAGCTCCAATTCCAAAAAGTTCTGGGACACTGTGAAGTCCATGGAGAACAAGAGCACCTCCTCCCAGCTGCCCACTGCACTGAGGCTAGGTAACACGGTCTCCACCGATAAATCCATGATTATCGAAAGCTTCAATAAGCACTTCTCAACGGCTGGCCATGCCTTCCGCCTGGCTACTCCAACCTCGGCCAACAGCTCCGCCCCCGCAGCTCCTCGCCCAAGCCTCTCCAGGTTCTCCTTTACCCAAATCCAGATAGCAGATGTTCTGAAAGAGCTGCAAAACCTAGACCCGTACAAATCAGCTGGGCTTGACAATCTGGACCCTCTATTTCTGAAACTATCTGCCGCCATTGTCGCAACCCCTATTACCAGCCTGTTCAACCTCTCTTTCATATCGTCTGAGATCCCCAAGGATTGAAAGCTGCCGCAGTCATCCCCCTCTTCAAAGGGGAGACACCCTGGACCCAAACTGCTATAGACCTATATCCATCCTGCCCTGCCTATCTAAGGTCTTCGAAAGCCAAGTCAACAAACAGGTCACTGACCATCTCGAATCCCACCGTACCTTCTCCGCTGTGCAATCTGGTTTCCGAGCCGGTCACGGGTGCACCTCAGCCACGCTCAAGGTACTAAACGATATCATAACCGCCATCGATAAAAGACAGTACTGTGCAGCCGTCTTCATCGACCTCGCCAAGGCTTTCGACTCTGTCAATCACCATATTCTTATCGGCAGACTCAATAGCCTCGGTTTTTCGGATGACTGCCTTGCCTGGTTCACCAATTACTTTGCAGACAGAGTTCAGTGTGTCAAATCGGAGGGCATGCTGTCCGGTCCTCTGGCAGTCTCTATGGGGGTGCCACAGGGTTCAATTCTCGGGCCGACTCTTTTCTCTGTATATATTAATGATGTTGCTTTTGCTGCGGGCGATTCCCTGATCCACCTCTACGCAGACGACACCATTCTATATACTTTCGGCCCGTCATTGGACACTGTGCTATCTAACCTCCAAACGAGCTTCAATGCCATACAGCACTCCTTCCGTGGCCTCCAACTGCTCTTAAACGCGAGTAAAACCAAATGCATGCTTTTCAACCGATCGCTGCCTGCACCCGCATGCCCGACTAGCATCACCACCCTGGATGGTTCCGACCTTGAATATGTGGACATCTATAAGTACCTAGGTGTCTGGCTAGACTGCAAACTCTCCTTCCAGACTCACATCAAACATCTCCAATCGAAAATCAAATCAAGAGTCGGCTTTCTATTCCGCAACAAAGCCTCCTTCACTCACGCCGCCAAGCTCACCCTAGTAAAACTGACTATCCTACCGATCCTCGACTTCGGCGATGTCATCTACAAAATGGCTTCCAACACTCTACTCAGCAAACTGGATGCAGTCTATCACAGTGCCATCCGTTTTGTCACCAAAGCACCTTATACCACCCACCACTGCGACTTGTATGCTCTAGTCGGCTGGCCCTCGCTACATATTCGTCGCCAGACCCACTGGCTCCAGGTCATCTACAAGTCCATGCTAGGTAAAGCTCCGCCTTATCTCAGTTCACTGGTCACGATGGCAACACCCATCCGTAGCACGCGCTCCAGCAGGTGTATCTCACTGATCATCCCTAAAGCCAACACCTCATTTGGCCGCCTTTCGTTCCAGTACTCTGCTGCCTGTGACTGGAACGAACTGCAAAAATCGCTGAAGTTGGAGACTTTTATCTCCCTCACCAACTTCAAACATCAGCTATCCGAGCAGCTAACCGATCGCTGCAGCTGTACATAGTCTATTGGTAAATAGCCCACCCATTTTCACCTACCTCATTCCCATACTGTTTTTATACTGTTTTTTATTTACTTTTCTGCTCTTTTGCACACCAATATCTCTACCTGTACATAACCATCTGATCATTTATCACTCCAGTGTTAATCTGCAAAATTGTATTATTCGCCTACCTCCTCATGCCTTTTGCACACATTGTATATAGACTGCCCATTTTTTTCTACTGTGTTATTGACTTGTTAATTGTTTACTCAATGTGTAACTCTGTGTTGTCTGTTCACACTGCTATGCTTTATCTTGGCCAGGTCGCAGTTGCAAATGAGAACTTGTTCTCAACTAGCCTACCTGGTTAAATAAAGGTGAAATTTTTTTTTAAAAAATAATATAAAAAAAATAATAATAATATAAAAAAATCTCTGAGACTACAGTATCTCTGAGACTATAGTATCTCTGAGACCATAGTATCTCCGAGACCACAGTATCTCTGAGACCACAGTATCTCTGAGACCATAGTATCTCTGAGACTACAGTATCTCTGAGACTACAGTATCTCTGAGACTACAGTATCTCTGAGACCATAGTATCTGAGACCACAGTATCTCTGAGACCATAGTATCTCTGAGACCATAGTATCTCTGAGACCACAGTATCTCTGAGACTATAGTCTCTCTGAGACTACAGTATCTCTGAGACAACAGTATCTATGAGACTATAGTATCTCTGAGACTACAGTATCTCTGAGACCACAGTATCTCTGAGACCACAGTATCTTTGAGAATGCAGTATCTCTGAGACCACAGTATCTCTGAGTCTACAGTATCTCTGAGACCACAGTATCTCTGAGACGACAGTATCTCTGAGACTACAGTATCTCTGAGACCATAGTATCTCTGAGACCATAGTATCTTTGAGACCACAGTATCTCTGAGACCACAGTATCTCTGAAACTAGCAAAGTGACTTACTACAAACTAGTAAATGAATGCTATAACAATGTTATACATGTTGTGTACATTTCAGTATAATGCCGTTAAAGAAATTATTAGTACACACACACACACACACGTACACACACACACGCGCACACACACACACACACACACACACACACACACACACACACACACACACACACCTGTGTGTTTACCATTCTCAAGCTTGGTCCCCAGCTCCTGAACAGTAGCCATGTTGTGGACACTGATGCCTCGTGGGTAACCAGGCCACTTGGTGGGCGTGTCATCCACCACAATGATGTGCTGCAGCCTGGGCACCTCCAGCAGGATGAACTAAACTCAACCAGGAAACACAAAGAGATCTTTAAGACAGCTATACTGTAACCATCAAATGGATGGTCAGGACAGGGATTAAAGGCACACTGATAAGCGGGGTTGGCTGATTCCTTCTGGTTGCAGACTGGCTCCTGACTACAAAAGGTGGTGTTTCTTTTTATTTGTTTTTGACCCCTTTTTCTCCCCAATTTCGTGGTATCCAATTGTTTTAGTAGCTACTATCTTGTCTCATCGCTACAACTCCCGTACGGGCTCGGGAGAGACGAAGGTTGAAAGTCATGCGTCCTCTGATACACAACCCAACCAAGCCGCGCTGCTTCTTAACACAGCGCGCATCCAACCCGGAGGCAGCCGTATCGGAGGAAACACAGTGCACCTGGCAACCTTGGTTAGCGTGCACTGCACCCGGCCCGCCACAGGAGTCGCTGGTGCGTGATGAGACAAGGACACCCCTACCGGCCAAACCCTCCCTAACCCGGACGACGCTAGGCCAATTGTGCGTCGCCCCATGGACCTCCCGGTCACGACAGAGCTTGGGCGTGAACCCAGAGCCTCTGATGGCACAGCTGGCGCTGCAGTACAGCGCCCTTAACCACTGTGCCACCCGGGAGGCCTATTTTGTCATTTTCAAGTATGTTTTCAAAGGCTTGACCTTTTCGTACATGTAGACACGCAAAATAAACAAATGCACTTTGTACATCGTTCTACTTCAGTATGTCTAGACAACCTAAACATGTGAGTCAACTCTTTCATGTTTTGACAGATACTGTACATATTGCTTTATTGCTTCCCTGTCTCTCTCATCAGGAGGTAGAATGGACTGTATGACTCTGACATTCTAACCCAGTGTGTTGGTCTCTCTATAACCCAGTGTGTTGGTCTCTCTCTAACCCAGTGTGTTGGTCTGTGTCTAACCCAATGTGTTGTTCTGTCTCTAACCCAGTGTGTTGGTCTCTCTCTAACCCAGTGTGTTGGTCTCTCTCTAACCCAGTGTGTTGGTCTGTGTCTAACCCAGTGTGTTGGTCTCTCTATAACCCAGTGTGTTGGTCTCTCTATAACCCAGTGTGTTGGTCTCTCTCTAACCCAGTGTGTTGGTCTCTCTATAACCCAGTGTGTTGGTCTCTCTCTAACCCAGTGTGTTGGTCTCTCTCTAACCCAGTGTGTTGGTCTGTGTCTAACCCAGTGTGTTGGTCTCTCTCTAACCCAGTGTGTTGGTCTCTCTATAACCCAGTGTGTTGGTCTCTCTCTAAGCCAGTGTGTTGGTCTCTCTATAACCCAGTGTGTTGGTCTCTCTCTAACCCAGTGTGTTGGTCTCTCTCTAACCCAGTGTGTTGGTCTCTCTATAACTCAGTGTGTTGGTCTGTCTCTACAACCCAGTGTGTTGGTCTGTCTCTAACCCAGTGTGTTGGTCTCTCTCTAACCCAGTGTGTTGGTCTGTGACTAACCCAGTGTGTTAGTCTCTCTCTAACCCAATGTGTTGGTATCTCTATAACCCAGTGTGTTGGTCTCTCTATAACTCAGTGTGTTGTTCTGTCTCTAACCCAGTGTGTTGGTCTGTGTCTAACCCAGTGTGTTGGTCTCTCTCTAACCCAGTGTGTTGGTATCTCTCTAACCCAGTGTGTTGGTCTCGATATAACCCAGTGTGTTGGTCTGTCTCTAACCCAGTGTGTTGGTTTATCTCTAACCCAGTGTGTTGGTCTGTGTCTAACCCAGTGTGTTGGTCTTTCTCTAACCCAGTGTGTTGGTCTCTCTATAACCCAGTGTGTTGGTCTGTCTCTAACCCAGTGTGTTGGTTTGTCTCTAATCCAGTGTCTTGGTCTCTCTCTAACCCAGTGTGTTGGTCTGTTTCGACCCAGCGTGTTGGTCTCTCTCTAACCCAGTGTGTTGGTCTCGATATAACCCAGTGTGTTGGTCTGTCTCTAACCCAGTGTGTTGGTTTGTCTCTAACCCAGTGTGTTGGTCTGTCTCTCTAACCCAGTGTGTTGGTCTCTCTCTAACCCAGTGTGTTGGTCTGTCTCTAACCCAGTGTGTTGGTTTGTCTCTAACCCAGTGTGTTGGTCTCTCTCTAACCCAGTGTGTTGGTCTCTCTATAACCCAGTGTGTTGGTCTCTCTATAACCCAGTGTGTTGGTCTGTGTCTAACCCAGTGTGTTGGTCTCTCTCTATCCCAGTGTGTTGGTCTCTCTCTAACCCAGTGTGTTGGTCTGTGTCTAACCCAATGTGTTGTTCTGTCTCTAACCCAGTGTGTTGGTCTCTCTCTAACCCAGTGTGTTGGTCTCTCTCTAACCCAGTGTGTTGGTCTGTGTCTAACCCAGTGTGTTGGTCTCTCTATAACCCAGTGTGTTGGTCTCTCTATAACCCAGTGTGTTGGTCTCTCTCTAACCCAGTGTGTTGGTATCTCTATAACCCAGTGTGTTGGTCTCTCTATAACCCAGTGTGTTGGTCTCTCTATAACCCAGTGTGTCGGTCTGTCTCTAACCCATTGTGTCGGTCTGTCTCTAACCCAGTGTGTTGGTCTCTCTCTAACCCAGTGTGTTGGTCTCTATATAACCCAGTGTGTTGGTCTCTCTATAACCCAGCATGTTGGTCTCTCTCTAACCCAGTGTGTTGGTCTCTCTCTAACCCAGTGTGTTGGTCTCTCTCTAACCCAGTGTGTTGGTCTGTCTCTAACCTAGTGTGTTGGTTTGTCTCTAACCCAATGTGTTGGTCTCTCTATAACCCAGTGTGTTGGTCTCTCTATAACTCAGTGTGTTGTTCTGTCTCTAACCCAGTGTGTTGGTCTGTCTCTAACCCAGTGTGTTGGTTTGTCTCTAATCCAGTGTCTTGGTCTCTCTCTAACCCAGTGTGTTGGTCTGTCTCGACCCAGCGTGTTGGTCTCTCTCTAACCCAGTGTGTTGGTCTCGATATAACCCAGTGTGTTGGTCTGTCTCTAACCCAGTGTGTTGGTTTGTCTCTAACCCAGTGTGTTGGTCTCTCTCTAACCCAGTGTGTTGGTCTCTCTCTAACCCAGTGTGTTGGTCTGTCTCTAACCCAGTGTGTTGGTTTGTCTCTAACCCAGTGTGTTGGTATCTCTCTAACCCAGTGTGTTGGTATCTCTATAACCCAGTGTGTTGGTCTCTCTATAACTCAGTGTGTTGGTCTGTCTCTACAACCCAGTGTGTTGGTCTGTCTCTCTAACCCAGTGTGTTGGTCTCTCTCTAACCCAGTGTGTTGGTCTCTCTATAACCCAGTGTGTTGGTCTGTGTCTAACCCAGTGTGTTGGTCTCTCTCTAACCCAGTGTGCTGGTCTGTGTCTAACCCAGTGTGTTGGTCTCTCTATAACCCAGTGTGTTGGTCTCTCTATAACCCAGTGTGTTGGTATCTCTATAACCCAGTGTGTTGGTCTCTCTATAAGCCAGTGTGTTGGTCTGTCTCTAACCCAGTGTGTCGGTCTGTCTCTAACCCAGTGTGTTGGTCTGTCTCTACAACCTAGTGTGTTGGTCTGTCTCTAACCCAGTGTGTTGGTCTCTCTCTAACCCAGTGTGTTGGTCTGTGTCTAACCCAGTGTGTTGGTCTCTCTATAACCCAGTGTGTTGGTCTCTCTATAACCCAGTGTGTTGGTCTCTCTCTAACCCAGTGTGTTGATCTGTCTCCCACCCAGTGTGTCGGTCTGTCTCTAACCCAGTGTGTTGGTCTGTCTCTACAACCCAGTGTGTTGGTCTCTCTATAACCCAGCATGTTGGTCTCTCTCTAACCCAGTGTGTAGGTCTGTCTCTAACCCAGTGTGTCGGTCTCTCTCTAACCCAGTGTGTTGGTCTGTGTCTAACCCAGTGTGTTGGTCTCTCTATAACCCAGTGTGTTGGTCTCTCTATAACCCAGTGTGTTGGTCTCTCTCTAACCCAGTGTGTTGGTCTCTCTCTAACCCAGTGTGTCGGTCTGTCTCTAACCCAGTGTGTTGGTCTGTCTCTAACCCATTGTGTTGGTCTCTCTCTAACCCAGTGTGTTGGTCTGTCTCTAACCCAGTGTGTCGGTCTGTCTCTAACCCAGTGTGTCGGTCTGTCTCTAACCCAGTGTGTCGGTCTGTCTCTAACCCAGTGTGTTGGTCTGTCTCGACCCAGCGTGTTGGTCTCTCTCTAACCCAGTGTGTTGGTCTCTATATAACCCAGTGTGTTGGTCTCTCTATAACCCAGCGTGTTGGTCTCTCTCTAACCCAGTGTGTTGGTCTCTCTCTAACCCAGTGTGTTGGTCTCTCTCTAACCCAGTGTGTTGGTCTGTCTCTAACCCAGTGTGTTGGTTTGTCTCTAACCCAGTGTGTTGGTCTCTCTATAACCCAGTGTGTTGGTCTCTCTATAACTCAGTGTGTTGTTCTGTCTCTAACCCAGTGTGTTGGTCTGTGTCTAACCCAGTGTGTTGGTCTCTCTCTAACCCAGTGTGTTGGTATCTCTCTAACCCATTGTGTTGGTATCTCTATAACCCAGTGTGTTGGTCTCTCTATAACTCAGTGTGTTGGTCTGTCTCTACAACCCAGTGTGTTGGTCTGTCTCTCTAACCCAGTGTGTTGGTCTCTCTCTATCCCAGTGTGTTGGTCTGTGTCTAACCCAGTGTGTTGGTCTCTCTCTAACCCAGCATGTTGGTCTCTCTCTAACCCAGTGTGTTGGTCTGTCTCTAACCCAGTATGTTGGTCTGTCTCTACAACCCAGTGTGTTGGTCTCTCTCTAACCCAGCATGTTGGTCTCTCTCTAACCCAGTGTGTTGGTCTGTCTCTAACCCAGTGTGTCGGTCTCTCTGGCCCCACTCTGCATCACACACTGATAACAGTGGGCATAGTACAGACTCCAGATCCGCAATGTGCATCACATGTGCCTCTCCCCCTCCTGCTCTCTCTCCCACACATAAACTCCTCTTTCACACTCTTCCTGTCCCTTCTTGATTTCATCCTTTACCTCCTAAATATGTACTAATTTCAAATGTGCATGTGTTCTCTCACCTTGAGTCTGGTCTCCAGTAGCTCTCTGCTGGTGATGATGTGACTAACCTCTGTCTCGTTCAGACCGTGAGTAATGGCCGGACCCCCCAGGGTAGAGTACAGAGTGACCACTGCAACACGAACACACACACACATCTATTAAACTCCATGGGACCATAACTGATGCATAAACAGAGAGAGAGAAAAGAGAGAGAAAGAGAGAGAGAGAGAGAGAGAGAGAGAGAGAAAAGAGGGGAGGAATTGAGAGATGTATGGAGAGTACTCACAGGGGGGTTGTACATGAACCAGACCTGGGCTGTGTGTGTGTGTGTGTGTGTGTGTGTGTGTGTGTGTGTGTGTGTGTGTGTGTGTGTGTGTGTGTGTGTGTGTGTGGACACTCACATGGGAAGTTTTGCATGAAGCACGCCTGTGCGGCTATGACCCACTCGGCCCTGGTCTCACAGAAGATGGCAATGTTGGTGTGGGCCCTCTGGCCCAGCGCTGCAAGACCACTGCCAAAGCGTGCTGCTGCCTTGTGGGTCTCAGCATAGGACAGCCAGCGGTACTGCCCCAGGATCACCTACAGGGAGCCACAGAGAGGACACAGAATGTTAGAGAGAGAGAGAGAGAGAGAGACAAAGAGAGACAAAGAGAGACAAAGAGAGAACCCAGAGTTTTAGAAAGGGAAACAGAATGGGAGGGAGAGATGCTGGAGGGCAGAATAGTTCACAGTGGTGAACAGTAATGCCTACAGCTTGAGGTTGTGCACTTTCTGCTCAGTAATATGACAGTAGGATTTATTTTTGCTAATGGACGCTTTTTAACTTTTGGAATTTGAATCACAAAACTCACAAACAGTTGGGAACTACTGCTCTCTATTGGGATAACACTGGTACTGCATACACCCAGTCCTGGCACAGACTAATGCACATGCACATGCACACTGTGCCAGTGAAACAATAACAACATTTAAATACATTTATCCTATGTTTTTCGCTGTACGTCTCATTGTTCAGGAAGTCAAGAGGTGGCAAAACACACTCCATTATTTTATTGCATCAACATGAGTTTCAACAGCACTGTGATTAGACTAGTGGGGTTAGCCTGATGATTGTGGTTTAATTAAACGGGTTGCAAGTCACACACACACACAAACACAGCGAGAGTGCTTTATTTGAGCAAAGTTTAGATTGGCCTGTATGTGGTGTTTGAGGTGATGTGAGACCTTTCTGTTGAGCAAGAGATATGTGTTTTGTATTTAGTGGCTGTTCTGGCTGTTTTCACTGCAAACACAAAACACGCCTGAGTTTCTTGCCCAACAGAAAGTCCTCCAGTCACATTTCCTGTCCTCACCTTCTTGAAGACCTTTCCGTTGTTCTGCCTCTCATCCTCCTCCATGACCACCTCTCTGGTGCCCAGGCAGTCTCTGTCAGGGAACCTTCTGGATGCATCCTCAAACACCTTATCCAGTGTGTCTACCCCGGGGTGCAGGGACGACACCAGCCTCTTGGTGGCGCCCATGGCCCTGTAGGGCCCCGCGGGGCGACCCGTCACAGACTGGGCCTTGAGTCTCTGAGCCCGTTCCTGTTCTGAGCCGAGGCCTGCATCTGATTCTGACACAGAGCTGAAGAGGTAGGAGGGGAGGAAGGCTAGGACAGAGTACAGCCACACCGTCACCTGGAAGAGCAGCAGCAGCACTGGGTTCAGGTCCTCTTTCAGCTTCATCCTGACTGGGTGTGTGTGTGTGTGTGTGTGTGTGTGTGTGTGTGTGTGTGTGTGTGTGTGTGTGTGTGTGTGTGGGGGGGGATAAGTTATTTAACTTTAGAACCCAAGGTAGGGTCCCAGGGTTTATGCTCTGAGCAGGTAGTTTATCACCAGGACAGCTCCTCTAAGTCTGAGGTGTGAATGGTTGGAGAGAGAATGAATCCTGCTGCCACTGACAGGGCAAGGTATTCATTTCCTGGTCCTTCTTCCTCTGCCCTTGTGTGTTTATCTGATGACAATGGCAGCAACACCTTACTCCTAGTCAAGGGACGACAAAAAACAACAACATTCAAACAAAGTATAAGAATATGCTATTTATAATATGTAAATGTTATGTTATACATGTATACTAACACCAGTGCTTGAGCTACAATTAAACTGACACCATCTGAGCTTTTTGACCCAACAGTCACCAGACGCCACACTCCAAGATAATAGGTTTTAATGGATTCTTCTAATGTTTCTGTTGGTGGATCCTCAAGCACCCACCAATGGTAATGCACAGCCTGACGTCTTGGCCTACATAATAAGACACCCAGCCGTGTACTATAGTGCTCCTTACCTACTTACTCACTCTCTGCCCCCCTGCAGCCAGCCAGAATGCTGGAGCACAGAGCTCCCTATCTAACTCCCACAAATAACTGTATAGCACGCTCTTTCTATCAATAACCACCAAGACATAGATACGTACAGACAGACAGACAGCAGATTGACTATGATGGGCTGAGAAAGAGGAGGGAGATAGAGATACACTATATATACAAAAGTATGTGGACACCCCTTGAAATGAGTGTGTTTAGCTATTTCAGCCACACCTGTTGCTGACAGGTGTATAAAAGGGAGCACACAGCCATGCAATCTCCATAGCCAAACACTGGCAGTAGAATGACCTTACTGTAACCTTCAACTTGGCGCCGTCATTGGATACCAATAAGTCCTTTCGTAAAATTTCTGCCCTGCTAGAGCTGCCCCGGTCAACTGTAAGTGCAGTTATTGTGAAGTGGAAATATCTAGGAGGAACAACAGCTCAGCCGTGAAGTGGTAGGTCACACAAGCTCACAGAACGGGGCCGCTGAGTGCTAAAGCTGTAGCGCGTAAAAGTTGTCTGTCCTCGGTTGCAACACTCACTACCAAGTTCCAAACTGTCTCTGGAAGCAACATCAGCACAAGAACTGTTCATCAGGAGCTTTATTAAATGGGTTTCCATGGCCGAACAGCCGCATACAAGCCTAAGATCATCATGCGCAATGCCAAGCGTCGGCTGGAGTGGTGTGAAGCTCGCCGCTATTGGACTCTGGAGCAGAGGAAACGCGTTCTCTGGAGTGATGAATCACACTTCACCATCTGGCAGTCCTTAGGACGAATCTGGGTTTGGCGGATGCCAGGAGAACGCTATCTGCCCAAATGCACAGTGCCAACTGTATAGTTTGGTGAAGGAGGAATAATGGTCTGGGGCTGTTTTTCATGGTTCGGGCTAGGCCCCTTAGTTCCAGTGAAGGGAAATCTTAACGCTACAGCTTACATTGACATTCTAGACAATTCTGTACTTCCAACTTTGTGGCAACAATTTGGGGAAGGCCCTTTCAGCATGACAATGCTCCCGTGCACAAAGCGAGGTCCACACAGAAATGGTTTGTCGAGATTAGTGTGGAAGAACTTGAATGGTCTTTACAGAGACCTGACCGTAACCCCATTGAACACCTTTGGGATGGATTGGAACGCCGACTGCAATCCAGGCCTAATCGCCCAACATCAGTGCCTGGCCTCACTAATGCTCTTGTGGCTGAATGGAAACAAGTCCCTGCAGCAATGTTCCAACATCTAGTGGAAAGCCTTCCCAGAAGAGTGGAGGCTGTTATAGCAGGAAAAGGGGGACCAACTCTATATTAATGCCCATGATTTTGGAAAGAGATGTTCGACAAGCAGGTGTCCACATACTTTTGGTCATGTAGTGTAGATAGAAAGAGAGAGAGGTGAAGTTAGAAGAGAGTGAAAGCGCAGGGGGGAAACGAAACAGAGGAAGCGTGATAAAGAGTGTGAGGGGGAAAGAGATGGAGAGAGAGTGAAGGGAGGGGGTTGGGTTATGGCTGAGAGAAAGGCCTAGGGTACATGCGTCTTTTACCCCCATGTACCCATTACAACTCACGATGCAATGACAGATGACAGTGGGAGAGAAATCATGAGAAAACAAAAAGATAATTACTTGACACATTGGAAAGAATTATCAAAAAAACTGAGTAAGCTAGAATGCTATTTGACCCTTATCAGAGAGCACATGGTGGCAGAAAACCTGACCACTGTGACTGACTCAAAATTAAGGAAAGCTTTGACTATGTACAGACTCAGTGAGCATAGCCTTGCTATTGAGAAAGGCAGCTGTAGGCAGACCTGGCTCCTAAGAGAAGACAGGCTATGTGCACACTGCCCACAAAATGAGGTAGAAACTGAGCTGCACTTCCTAACCTCCTGCCAAATGTATGACCATATTAGAGACACATATTTCCCTCAGATTACACAAACCCACAAAGAATTAGTGTAAATGTAAATGTACAGTGTCTTCGGAAAGTATTCAGACCCCTTGACTCTTTCCACATTCTGTTAAGTTACAGCCTTATTCTAAAATTGATTCAATTGTTTTTCCCCCCTCATGAATCTACACACAATACCCCAAAATGACAAAGCAAAAACAGGTTTTTAGAAAAGGTTGCTAAGTTATTACAATAAAAAAATAAAAAATAACATTTACCTGAGTATTCAGACCCTTTACTCAGTACTTTGTTGAAGCACCTTTGGCAGCAATTACAGCATTGAGTCTTCTTGGGTATGACGCTACAAGCTTGGTACACCTGTGTTTGGGGAGATTCTCCCATTCTTCTCTGCAGATCCTCTCAACCTCTGTCAGGTTGGATGGGGAGAGTCCCTGCACAGCTATTTTCAGGTCTCTCCAGAGATGTTCGATTGGGTTCAAGTCCGGGATCTGGCTGGCCATTCAAGGACATTCAGAGACTTGTTCTGAAGCCACTCCTGCGTTGTCTTGGCTGTGTGCTTAGGGTCGTTGTCCAGTCTGAGGTCCTAGGCACTCTGGAGCAGGTTTTCATCAAGGATCTTTCTGTACTTTGCTCCATTCCATCTTTGCCTCGATCCTGATTAGTGTTCCAGTCCCTGCTGCTGAAAAACATCCCCACAGCATGATGCTGCCACCACCATGCTTCACCGTAGGGATGGGACCAGGTTTCCTCCAGACGTGACGCTTGGCATTCAGCCCAAAGAGTACAATCTTGGTTTCATCAGACCAGAGAATCTTGTTTCTCATGGTCTGAGAGTCCTTTAGGTGCCTTTTGGCAAACTGCAAGTGGGCTGTCATGTGCCTTTTAGTGAGGAGTGGCTTCCATCTGGCCAATAACATAAAGGACTGATTGGTGGAGTGCTGCAGAGATGGTTGTCCTTCTGGAAGGTTCTCCCATCTCCACAGAGGAACTGTAGAGCTCTGTCAGAGTGACCATCGGGTTCTTGGTCACATCCCTGATCAAGGCCCTTATCCCCCAATTGCTCAGTTTGGCCGACAGCCAGCTTTAAGAAGAGTCTTGGTGGTTCCAAACTTCTTCCATTTCAGAGTGATGGAGGCCAATGTATTATTGGGGACCTTCAATGCTGCAGAAATGTTTTGATACCCTTCCCCAGATCTGTGCCTCGACACAATCCTGTCTCGGAACTCTACGGACAATTCTTCCGACCTCATGGCTTGGTTTTTGCTCTGACATGCACTGTCAATTGTGGGACCTTATATAGACAGGTGAGTAGACATGCCGTTTCAAATCATGTCCAAGCAATTGAATTTACCACAGGTGGACTCCAATCAAGTTGTAGAAACATCTCAAGGATGATCAATGGAAACAGGATGCACTTGACCTCAATTTCGAGTCTCATAGTAAAGGGTCTGAATACTTATTTAAACAGTATTTCAGTTTTTTATTTTTTAATAAATTTGCAAACATTTTGTCGTTATGTGGTATTGTGTGTAGATTGCTGAACAAATATATATTTAATCAATTTTAGAATAAGTCAGTAACGTAACAAACTGTGGAAAAAAAGTCAAGGGGTCTGAAAACTTTCCGAAGGTGCTGTATGTTTCCCATGATAATAAAACCCCTTGAATTGAGTTGAGTTGAGAGAGAGAGAGATAGAGAGACAGAGTGATTGAGAGAGAGAGAGAGAGAGAGAGATTGAGAGAGAGAGAGAGAGAGAGAGAGAGAGAGAGAGTGATTGAGAGAGAGACAGAGAGAGAGACAGAGAGAGAGTCTGAGAAAGAGAGAGATGGAGATACAGCGAGACAGACAGAGAAAGACAGACAGAGAAAGAGAGACAGAGGAAGAGAGACAGACAGTGAAAGAGAGACAGAGGAAGAGAGACAGACAGTGAAAGAGACAGACACAGAGAGAGTGGGAGGGCAAGGAGAGGGGGATGAGGAAGAAAGAAATAAGGGGGCTGAATGAGTCACGTTAACTCAGAATGGATTTCAACACAAATCCTCAACTGGGTGAAAGGTGCTCTACTACTTTATACCAGATTGAAAACAAATGTGTGTGAAACTTTCACTGAAAGGGATTCTGTGTGTGTGATTTATTTACATTTACATTACATTTAAGTCATTTAGCAGACGCTCTTATCCAGAGCGACTTACAAATTGGTGCGTTCACCTTAAGACATCCAGTGGAACAGCCACTTTACAATAGTGCATCTAAATCTTTTAAGGGGGGTGAGAAGGATTACTTTATCCTATCCTAGGTATTCCTGAAAGAGGTGGGGTTTCAGGTGTCTCCGGAAGGTGGTGATTGACTCAAATGATATTTGAGGATTATGTGTGTGAAATAGGTTATGTTATGTGTGTGTGTGTTAACAGGGATGATGATAGCTACCTCCAACTCCTGAGGATACTAGTGTTGGGTAACTGTCCATGGTACTGGAAGCCATGCTCCTCCTCCCTCTCCATGGCCATCTCTGATGGTTACCCCAGAGAGGCTAAAGACATTGAGCTACAAATGGTAGCGATGATATGCTATCTTGCATGGTTGGGCGCTAATGCTGTGCCATGTCTGTCCCTGCAGCCCATTTTCTAGCTAATTTCCCTAGCCACTGATCCATAGCATTGTCCTGCTGCTCAAACTGATTTTGTAAGTCTCTGTCTTTCTGACATGAGTTTCAACTAAGAAATAATAACAAGCAACAAAACACACAAACACGCATGCGCGCGCTCACACACTCACACACACACACACACACACACACACACACACACACACACACACACACACACACACACACACACACACACACACACACAGACACACACACACACACACACACACACACCTACTGAATTAGCCTTAGACCTCAGCAGGCTATTTTAGCAGCAGTCATTCATTATTCATGTGAGAGAGCAGCTCAACTTCAACTCCTCTCCAGCAGCACGACATCCTTCCCCCTCCTTCCATCACACACACACTATCCCCTCTCCAAAATGCTCCCTAAAGACTCATGAATAAATCAGAGTGAGACAACAACTCCCATAATTATCATCCTCCCTCTGTGCTGGCCTGGTGTACAATTACCCAGCACATCTAGCAGTGCCATAGCACACTCACAGTCACTATAATGAACTGATACACTGTTGAGGTTACTGACCGCCCGCTGGCTCTCTGTTTCCTTTTCCTTCTCCATGGACACATGGAAACACACACAATCTGGGTTTGTTGAAGTAGTGATTGGTTTTCTTTGAGTTTATTGGAGTAGTCTTTGGGTTCCTTGGAATAGTCTTGGGGTTTGTTGGAGTTTGTTGGAGTAATCTGGGCTGCCGCTGGAACCCAAGGTCGAAAGCACAGTGGCTGAAGTGAAGAATTGTTAGGCTAAAGTGAACAAATGATCTCAATAGGTCGGCTAAGCCGATGACTCTGCGTATTGGGAGGGAAGAAAAAACTATACACGACTGATAAAACTCCAACTGTTTGCACCGTGGCGTTGGAACTCATAACTGTGACCACACGTACGTTATTGCTGTAATATTTGACTAGCTAGCAATCAAATGGATGACTAAACTTATGTCATGTGTGACTGTTCCAGTGGTTGGATACACTGACTGACCAATGCTTTTTCTATCTGAGACTGGGAAATGACTTATAACATCACATAGGAGAAGGGGCTAACCGCAGTGGGATGGGCTGTCTGGTATTAAAACACAAGTGAGACTGGCTACAGGTGATAGGTGAGAGTACAAAGGTAGTGTTGTATGAGGAGGAGAGGAGGCTGTGTCAACACCGTGACTTGTGTGAGCCAAGGCAGGTGCCAGAGTACTAAGACTCAGAACAAAGCAGAAGTCCATAAGCAGAACTGGTGAAGGAGGCCATGAGGAGACCTGGTGAAGGAGGCCATGTGGAGATCTGGACGAAGGAGGCCATGAGGAAACCTGGAGAAGGAGGCCATGAGAAGATCTGGTGAAGGAGGCCATGAGGAGACCTGGTGAAGGAGGCCTTGAGGAGACCTGGTAAAAGAGGCCATGAGGTGACCTGGTGAATGAGGCCATGAGGAGACCTGGTGAAGGAAGCCATGAGGAGACCTGGTGAAGGAGGCCTTGAGGAGACCAGGTGAAAGAGGCCATGAGGAGATCTGGTGAAAGAGGCCATGAGGAGACCTGGTGAAGAAGGCCATAAGGTGACCTGGCGAAGGAGGCCATGAGGAGACCTGCTGAAGGCCATGAGGAGACCTGGTGAAGAAGGCATTGAGGAGTCCTGGTGAAGGAGGCCATGAGGAGATCTGGGGTTCATCTCTCTTTCTTTTTAAAGGACAGTGACTCTCCTGTATGTTTTATGCTTTATTGACAGACAGATAAGAAAGTAGCCTAGGTGAGGAGGAAACATAGTCGGAAAGGTGTGACACATTTCCTCTCTGCACTACTAACAGCTCACTGACGTATTGACATATTCTGACTGCATTGGGATTCCCTGCTTGAGAAACCTGACTAACAAGTTAAACCTCTCTCTCTCCCTTCCTCTCTCTCCCTCCACCAGATGGGCGAGGCTGCAGGTTACGAGCCCTGTTTTGGAATTTAGGAGCAGGCAGAATTTTAGCCTGTGATGCCTGCTCGTGATAGGAGCAGGCATCACAGGCTAAAATGACATTTTTGCATGTACTTATCAATTTTGCAATTTTTGGACATTTTGGTCCATTAATATTAGTATTTTCCAAAAAGTAAATGTCAAAAGCTTGATGAAATGTATATATTCGGTAGTTTATCATACTACCGTCATCAAAATATTATGAATTGTAACCCCTTTTAAATGGACATACATCATTTCAAAGCTCACAACATTGAATCACACTTGAATCACATTGAATTACACTTAATTTAAACACTTAATTTCATAGAGAATGTTTTCCAAATAGGTGTTTCTCATTTGGTAGTCTAAATTCAGTGTCCTTGTTGCTGTCACGGATACCCCCCACAATCTGTTCACCAGTTCCGGAGGTCTACGTCAACGGATTTCTAGGCTTCACTGAACGGGATTCATTATCATCAACCCCGGACTGTCTTGCCTGATTACACACACATGGTTCCCATTTCCCCTGATTAGTATGTTATATATGCGCCCTCTGTTCCCTCTGTCTTTGTCGGTTATTGTTCCCATATCTGTTGGAGGTGTGAGTACCTATGCGTTGGTACAGCTGTTATGCTGCGTACTTTATATATTGTGTATTACGGGAATCGTCCCGTGTCGTTCAATGAGGATTACCCTCGCTCTTTTGTTTGTGTACAGCTCAGTGTTTTTGTATACGCGTTTGTTTTGGGTGTATTAAAAACCAATATTGTGTATTCCTGCGCCTGTCTCCAAAATCCTTTATACCAGCGTGACACTCGCCAACTCATTTTCCTCAGCTTCAAAAGCATCTACATTCACCACATCTTGTGTGGTTATCCTTAGACATATTCTCCAGACGTATACACAGGGAATTGTTCATAGGTTGTCAAATTGTATTCTAGATTCTTGAAAAATGTGCCAAAAATTCATTTTACGTACTTTTCTTTAGTGTTCTACAGATAGAAAGATTTAAAACAATATTTATTCACAATCGGTTATAATGTGTAAGTCCTGTCCAGGAGTGTCTTAACAAAATGAAACCAAAATATTTAGGTTGAATTCTTCCTGTGTCCAGAAAATGTAATTTGTGTTATATATGATATGTAAATATTTTATAATTTGCATATTTTCATACAATATTTCTGGGGGGGAAAGTATACAAAAAATATATTTGTGTCCACATTTAACTGGTAAAAGTTGATTGTGATATGATTAAGGGGGTTAAATACCCTATTAGGGTGTGGTGCCTGACCTTATGTCCATTATAAAGCTTCAACCAATAGAACAAACAAAAGAACATCAATAATGAATAAGGAAGGGAAACAATTGCTCAATAATTGAGCTTTGTACAACAGGGCAGGAGGTTTGGAAATGGCACACCAGCATAACACAGTGGATTAATTAAGTCATTAATTGAGTAATATTTTGCCATTACTCCTCCCGTAGTTGGTGGACAGGCCGCAGTAAGAAGGAATCACTGCTTCCTTAACTGATTGTGAATGGGCCTTTTGTGTGACCACGCCACCCTCTCGTCTTGTCCGCGCAGGCAGGCCACCTGGAGAAAGCTCAACGTTGCCATTGTATTGTGCCAACAGTCCAGCTCACGATACAGTGCCACAGCTAGGACAGCCACTGGAAGGGTCAGACGTGTGTGTGTGTGTGTGTGTGTGTGTGTGTGTGTGTGTGTGTGTGTGTGTGTGTGTGTGTGTGTGTGTGTGTGTGTGTGTGTGTGTGTGTGTGTGTGTGTGTGTGTGTGTGTGTGTGTGAGCCTGTGTGTGTGAGCCTGTGTGTGTGAGCCTGTGTATGAGCCCGTGTGTGCACAGACTTCTCCAAATAATGGCGTAATCATACTTGAAAAGCTTTGAGTAAGCATGTTTTCACTGAATGTGATAACAACACACAATGGAATGGATTATGTGGCTCAGACTACAGCTTTTCTTCTTAGGGTTTGAGTGGTAGCAGAAGCAAGCAACTAGACAGTAAACATACCAGACAACCACTAAAACAACTAGCCTAATCTGAAACTAAAGGTTCTCTATGATATCTTCCTTTCTCTGCCATCTCCCACACTGCTGAGTTTAGGATACATGAGCCTGGACACAGGGATAGCAGACCATGACATTTAGCCTATGTATGCCATGCTGCCAAGTGATGGACCTCAAACATTTGATTCAACCAAAATATATAACCATACCCTCCGGTGAATGATATAGGCCTATGACCTACCCTCTGAAACCTATTACATAAGAAGAATGCTCCACCGAAGAACACTCCACAGATGAACACTCCACAGAAGAACACTCCACAGATGAACACTCCACAGATGAACACTCCACAGAAGAATGCTAATGCCACAGAAGAAAGCTCCTGCAGACAGAAACATGGCATAAGAGAGGAGGGCGTACAACTGTGTGTCTGTGCACATATCCCATCGGACCATCCCTGGCAGACAATAGATGCTCTGTGTATAAGTACAGGCTCTCTCCAATAGACCACCCTGATTTGATTGCAGTTGCCATGAACCAAGTAAATGACAACAGCAGTACAAACAAGTCTAACAGTGGACAAGATATTCACAACTAGAGTGAGTTACGAGACAGGACAGTCTTCTGGTAACATTATGCATAACATTTGTCAACGATAAAGTTCAGACTTTGTCAAACAAAATGTTGATTATGGTGTCCACACAAAGGCAATTGTGAAGACAGGCAACAACGACAAAAAAGGCCCATTACGAAAAATAAGTTATTATGTTATATTCTGTTAGATAATAAACAAAGGTACATTAACAAGTCATTATTTATGTAATTATTCATTAAAATCAATGTGAAACTTATTATTGACCATCTGAACAGTCAGTGGGCGCACTGCTGAGAAATCGTATCTGCAAGCCACAGGGATGACAGCGATCATTTAAAAAGGGAGTAAAACTGATTGAGCAGAGCAGAAAGAGTTTGTCAAAAAGCCATTACCACCTATCTGGAATAGATATTATGTATCCTACAGATAATTAGATAATAGGTGACCGGGACAATCAGTCTTCCATCCTCTGCTCTGCACCGTATGGCGAGCAGCGACTGGCTGGATGCACAGCATCATGCACATCTGGACATCGCCGGCTGCCGCTGAGTGGGCATCACCGAGAAAGAATACTTTATCGAGACACTTACCTTGGATAAAACACCTGGTGTATCAGCGACGAAAGGGAATGCGTTCTTTTATTTCATGAATTGGGTATTCAATTACACGAATTGCAATTGAATTCCCTCATCGTCTGTCTGCTTATATTGGTCGCCGCTCGCAGCTCGGAAGTGACAGGCGCGTCGTCATGGTATTATTGCACAGGAGGCATTCTCTGGCTTTTGATTGGACTCGTTGAGGTGGCGCGTGCTGGGGCCGGTCTGTGATGGAAATGAAAGGTTACTCCCGGTCAGAGCTCACTGAGTGGAATTTGATGAAGAAGGCGGAGAAACTTTTCAGACAGTAGGCTACTGTCATAATAAAACGTAGGGTATACACTGTATTACACATAGCCTACATGTAGGTGTGTCATTGCTCGGGTCTTTGTACCGCAGAGAATATAGACCACATAGCCTACCAAAGAGTGAAGTTATACAGATATGCATGATGCTGCTTTGGGGACACCTGTCGGATTAGGTCAACAATCAAATCCAATCAAACGAGTCAATAGGGGCGTCACCTGAGTTTCAGAACATTAGGGCACTCGGCCACTGAGGTATCGGGCTCAGGCCATTGTTGTCTCAAGTCAGATGGCATCACTCCTAGAAGACGCTCGTCCAAATCCGATCTGTCTTGAAGGAAGTGGAACTCGTCTCTAAAAAGCTAGATTTTGCTCATCCGCCTAACACTAGCTATGACTCACTACAAACCATGCTCGATCAACTGAGCACACTTCTCCAGTTAGCAGCCTAGTGATTGCCATACAGTAGCTAGTGTGCCCGCTTGTTGATGAAGTTGTACTATAGCAAAGTAATGCGAATGTTCTCAGAAATCAGCAAGCTTGTAGCCTATCTGACTTTGACAGCTGGCACTGTGCCTCACTACTTTCGGAGAACAGTCAGTGGTGTAGAACTCCGTGCACTAATGACGACAGAACAGATATAACTCATTGTGCATTAGCTAGAACTTAACTACACTAGCTAGCAGGCTAAGTTAGTATTCAGCATTGAGTGTGTTAACTGGCGTTGTTAGTATTCCTCTTTCGTTTCATATGTATTGATTTGAGACTGGTTCAAAGCATTCCCATCTAATTTTCGAATTTCATAAATATTAATTATACCAACACAAAACACATTAGCTAGATGTAGAATTAGGTAGTGAAGACTTGCCCATGAAAATAGCGTCAATATTAGCTACAGGTTTATTGGTTTTGGTAAGATTAACTCTGATTCTTTTGAGGATGAAAGGGGGTTCAGTGGACAATGTCACCTTGGTAACATTTTAGAATGTTTGGACAGCAATTGTAGACAAACGTCTTTTTAAATACCCCATGAGTGTTTGCGAGTTAGACAGATCCGTGCAGACGGCCTTCACGCTACCTAACGTAAGAGAATGGGGGTTAGCTCTGAAGACCAGGGTTGACGGGGAGAGGGTGAAAATAAATGACCGTTAGGCCTATAATAAAGTATTGCATGCATATAATCGTATTTTCCGGTCGGATAAAAAAAATGGCCTTTAATAAAATAATTTCATGCAATTCTACTTCATTTTACACGACTGGAGACATTAGAATGACATTTTTTAATACCACACAACTAACCGAAATGACAGGCTACTCTTACAGTGACATACGTTACCGAGATCAATAAAACGAACGAATCTGTCTGAAATGCTACCAATAGCATAGAGCCATAGACCAATGAAAAGAGTGGATACATATTGTACAATATCACAAATAAATTATAGTGCACAAATTTTCAAGTGACATTGACTCATCAAAACTGCATTTTGAAAGGCCTTTTAGCTTCTGCTTGCTGTTCATTGACAGCCACAACTCAACAATCAGCTGTATGATATTTGCCAGGCTGCTTCCCAATTGCTGGCGCTTCTGTTTCTAAATGCATTTAAAAAAAATAATAAGTATTGATCCTCAATGTTTATATTATGTTCTCTTGTGTAATAGTTTCAATGATTTCAGTATGCGTTACACCTGTGCTGGTTGCCATCTCTTTAGTTTGAAGGCGTTTCCCCTGTGCTGGTTGCCATCTCTTTAGTTTGAAGGCGTTTCCCCGGTGCTGGTTGCCATCTCTTTAGTTTGAAGGCGTTTCCCCGGTGCTGGTTGCCATCTCTTTAGTTTGAAGGCGTTTCCCCGGTGCTGGTTGCCATCTCTTTAGTTTGAAGGCGTTTCCCCGGTGCTGGTTGCCATCTCTTTAGTTTGAAGGCGTTTCCCCTGTGCTGGTTGCCATCTCTTTAGTTTGAAGGCGTTACACCTGTGCTGGTTGCCATCTCTTTAGTTTGAAGGCGTTTGTGACGACCCTCCCACTCTGTCTGCCGTATTCTGTCTTTGTTCTTGTTTCCTTATTAGGATGCCGGTGGGCGGAGTTGGGAGGGTCGTCAGCTACATGGGAAACACCTGGGCCAGGTGTCTCCCAGGATAAATAGACCTCTTCCACATTCATGGGGGAGACTCTCTCCATGCAGACACCTTTGTAGATTGTGGTGTGGTTCTTGGTGGCCTTTTGTTTGTTTGTTTGTTTGCTTTGGCACCTTTCAACACCCTGCATTATCACATTCATGTATGCAAAACACTCACTTACACTACTGATTACTGATTACACACACCATTGTATATTATACTTAGTTGCTTTAGTTAATAAATATATATTTTGCTACTCCTTATCTCCACGTTGTCTCCCTTTGTTACGGGCTTTGAGCCGGTTCGTGACAAGTGGGGGCTCATCTGGGATCTTTGAACTATTGGTTTGGGAGACCGTGGAGGTACGTGTTTGGTTTGAGTTTGATAGGCCCAGTATTGGTTGCCGTTGTTGTTTGGTTTGTGTGCTGTGTTGGAGAGACTATAATGGTTAGTTTCCAGGCCCTGCCTAGCCTGAACTCTTGTTCTACTTTCTGTTGGGACGTCAGTCTGAGGTGAGTAATCTGCTGTGTACCTCGGTGGGAGATTTGGGTAGGGTAGTGGAACTTGCTACCCGGAGCTATAGCCTTTTTCCCCTGATAGGTTTAGCGACGTGTTTCATTTTTTGGAATATGTTGGGCATGGTTAATGTTTGTTATTTTTGTGTGGTGTCTGTGGACTGAGCAGTTGTCTCGGGGGCACATCCGTGGCTTGGTGGAATTTGCCAGCATGCTGGTGAGTTCTATTTCCTTGCCAGCGGGGATAGTGCGTAAATTCCCACCGCAAATCTGCACGAAGACTAGGGTTGAGTTATTTTAGGTTTTGGGGAAGCTCCGTATCTCATCTCTCTTCTGTGGTGCTCAGGGTGATTGTCAATTCTCGGGTTGTGGTCTGGTGTGCTCAGCAGAAGGGAAGAGCGAGATTTTTTTTTTGTGTGATTATGGCGTCTTATGTAGATAAGTTCATTCGCTCTCCATCAGAGGAATTGTTAGATTTATGTACGAAAGGTCGCAGAACACTACAAGGTTGAGATTAGTGATAAACGTCTAAAGAATTCTATTAGGTTGATATTGAAGGCCAATCTGATGGAGAGTGGTATTCTTGAAGTTACCACCGGGCCAGCCTCTGCTGAGGATTTGTCGTCTCCCCATAACGTTACAATGGCCATTCCATCGGTTAGTCCTAGTAGCCTTCTTTTTGAACAGCAGAAAGAACTGCTTTTGTTACAGCTGGAGCATGATCGTGAGAAGAGAGAGCATGATCGGCAGCATGATCGTGAGAAGCTAGAGCATGATCGTGAGAAGCTAGAGCATGATCGTGAGAAGCTAGAGCATGATCGTGTAAAATATGAAAAGGAATTGGCATTTAAACAAGATATGGAGCGTGCTAAAATCAAGTTGCAACAAGAACGTATAGAGTTGGTTAGGGAAGGAAAGATCTCAGGGGAGAGTTTGTTTTGGGAAGGTGACCCAGATTTACCTAGGGGTAGTTCCGCTTTTGGTCGTGCCCCAGAGACATTTGATATTGTTGGGAACATACGGTTATTGCCTCGGTTTAATGAAAGGGACCCCAAGACATTCTTTTCGTTGTTTGAGCGGGTTGCTGACGCTAGGAGTTGGCCTGATTCTGACCGCACTTTAATGTTGCAGTGTGTGCTGACTGGTAAAGCGCAGGAAGCATATTCAGCTCTTAGTGTACACGACAGTGCCAGTTATGATAAAGTTAAAACAGCTGTGTTACAGATTTATGAATTGGTCCCTGAGGCTTACCGCCAACGATTTAGAACTTTAAAAAGGGATGATAACCAGACTCATGTTGAGTTTGCGCGACAGTTATCTTTACAGTTTAATCGCTGGTGTTCCGCCTCTGCAGTTGTGACTTTCCAAGGGCTGTGTGATCTGATTATGTTAGAGCAATTTAAGGACACAATTCCTGATCGTATTGCCACGTATATTAATGAACAGAAAGTAAAGAATGTTGCTGAAGCTGCGGTTTTGGCGGACGAGTATGTGTTGACTCACAAAAGTGTCTTTGCAGAGCCCCGTATTCGGAAAGAGTGGGGCGTTCGGATAGATTTGGGCTTCGCTCACCGAGATACTTTGGTTCTCGGGCAGAGTTCTATTCAACTAGGGTTGAACCTGACTCCCATGGTAAAGCTGACTTTGGGCAGGAGTGTCACTACTGTCAAGGTTCAGGTCATTGGAAAACGAATGTCCACTTCTCAGGTCAAAGGGTGCTTACGCTAAATCTAAGCCTACTGCGTTAGCTGCACCTGTTCCACATCAGTTCATTCATGACTCATTTCCTCAGGCCCAGGAGAATGTGAAAGTCCATATTGATCCAGACTATTTACCTTTCATTACGGAAGGTTTTGTGTCTATGTTAGGAAGTAAAGACCTAGTGCCAGTGAAGATCCTGAGAGACACAGGTGCCTCTGAATCATTTGTGTTGGAGTCTGTGTTACCCTTTTCTGCTGAGACTGATTCTGGGAATAGTGTTCTAATTAGGGGAATAGGTTTGAACACTCTGTCAGTTCCATTGCATAAACTGATGTTGGATTGTGGGCTGGTGCAGGGTGAAGTTGTTGTGGGTGTGCGTCCTTCGTTGCCTATTGAGGGTATCGATGTTATCCTTGGGAATAACTTGGCTGGTGAGCGTGTATGGCCTGTCGTGTTTCCATCTCTAGTGGTTTCCACTAAGCCGTCATTTGTTGGGATTCGTGATGAGAGTGTACAGAGTTTCCCAGAGGTGTTCTCTGCGTGTGCAGTGACACGTTCTATGAGCAGTGGCGAACTGGTCACTGCGCCGACTAATGATAATAATACAAAGTATGTCACTGTTTTCCCTGTTATCCCGTTATCTGTAACCCGCTCAGATCTAATCAAGGCGCAACGGGATGACCCCACGTTGGAAGAGTTGCGTGATCAAATTGTGCCTATAGAACAGTTGGGAGATGTCGCCCATGGCTATTTTCTCCAAGAGGATGTCCTGATGAGAAAGTGGGTGTCTCATGATAGTGTTTTTCTGGGGGAGGCAATTAGTCAGGTTGTTGTACCAGTTAAGCTTCGTGAGTTGGTGTTGGAAACTTCTCACAGCGACGTTGCTGGACATATGGGGGTGAGGAAAACCTACAATCGCATATTAAGACATTTCTTTTGGCCTAGATTAAAGAGGGATGTTTCTGATTTTATCAAAACGTGTCACGAACCGGCTCAAAGCCCGTAACAAAGGGAGACAACGTGGAGATAAGGAGTAGCAAAATATATATTTATTAACTAAGGCAACTAAGTATAATATACAATGGTGTGTGTAATCAGTAGTGTAAGTGAGTGTTTTGCATACATGAATGTGATAATGCAGGGTGTTGAAAGGTGCCAAAGCAAACAAACAAAAGGCCACCAAGAACCACAACACAATCTACAAAGGTGTCTGCATGGAGAGAGTCTCCCCCATGAATGTGGAAGAGGTCTATTTATCCTGGGAGACACCTGGCCCAGGTGTTTCCCATGTAGCTGACGACCCTCCCAACTCCGCCCACCGGCATCCTAATAAGGAAACAAGAACAAAGACAGAATACGGCAGACAGAGTGGGAGGGTCATCACAGCGTTACACATGTGCTGGTTGCCATCTCTTTAGTTTGAAGGCGTTACACCTGTGCTGGTTGCCATCTCTTTAGTTTGAAGGCGTTTCCCCGGTGCTGGTTGCCATCTCTTTAGTTTGAAGGCGTTTCCCCGGTGCTGGTTGCCATCTCTTTAGTTTGAAGGCGTTTCCCCTGTGCTGGTTGCCATCTCTTTAGTTTGAAGGCGTTTCCCCGGTGCTGGTTGCCATCTCTTTAGTTTGAAGGCGTTTCCCCGGTGCTGGTTGCCATCTCTTTAGTTTGAAGGCGTTTCCCGGTGCTGGTTGCCATCTCTTTAGTTTGAAGGCGTTTCCCCGGTGCTGGTTGCCATCTCTTTAGTTTGAAGGCGTTTCCCCGGTGCTGGTTGCCATCTCTTTAGTTTGAAGGCGTTTCCGCTGTGCTGGTTGCCATCTCTTTAGTTTGAAGGCGTTTCCGCTGTGCTGGTTGCCATCTCTTTAGTTTGAAGGCGTTTCCCCGGTGCTGGTTGCCATCTCTTTAGTTTGAAGGCGTTTCCCGGTGCTGGTTGCCATCTCTTTAGTTTGAAGGCGTTTCCCGGTGCTGGTTGCCATCTCTTTAGTTTGAAGGCGTTTCCCGGTGCTGGTTGCCATCTCTTTAGTTTGAAGGCGTTTCCCCTGTGCTGGTTGCCATCTCTTTAGTTTGAAGGCGTTTCCCTGTGCTGGTTGCCATCTCTTTAGTTTGAAGGCGTTACACCTGTGCTGGTTGCCATCTCTTTAGTTTGAAGGCATTTCCCGGTGCTGGTTGCCATCTCTTTAGTTTGAAGGCGTTTCCCGGTGCTGGTTGCCATCTCTTTAGTTTGAAGGCGTTTCCCCGGTGCTGGTTGCCATCTCTTTAGTTTGAAGGCGTTTCCCCGGTGCTGGTTGCCATCTCTTTAGTTTGAAGGCGTTTCCCCTGTGCTGGTTGCCATCTCTTTAGTTTGAAGGCGTTTCCCCTGTGCTGGTTGCCATCTCTTTAGTTTGAAGGCGTTACACCTGTGCTGGTTGCCATCTCTTTAGTTTGAAGGCGTTTCCCCGGTGCTGGTTGCCATCTCTTTAGTTTGAAGGCGTTTCCCGGTGCTGGTTGCCATCTCTTTAGTTTGAAGGCGTTTCCCGGTGCTGGTTGCCATCTCTTTAGTTTGAAGGCGTTTCCCGGTGCTGGTTGCCATCTCTTTAGTTTGAAGGCGTTTCCCGGTGCTGGTTGCCATCTCTTTAGTTTGAAGGCGTTTCCGCTGTGCTGGTTGCCATCTCTTTAGTTTGAAGGCGTTTCCCCGGTGCTGGTTGCCATCTCTTTAGTTTGAAGGCGTTTCCCCGGTGCTGGTTGCCATCTCTTTAGTTTGAAGGCGTTTCCCCGGTGCTGGTTGCCATCTCTTTAGTTTGAAGGCGTTTCCCGGTGCTGGTTGCCATCTCTTTAGTTTGAAGGCGTTTCCCTGTGCTGGTTGCCATCTCTTTAGTTTGAAGGCGTTTCCGCTGTGCTGGTTGCCATCTCTTTAGTTTGAAGGCGTTACACCTGTGCTGGTTGCCATCTCTTTAGTTTGAAGGCGTTTCCCGGTGCTGGTTGCCATCTCTTTAGTTTGAAGGCGTTTCCCCGGTGCTGGTTGCCATCTCTTTAGTTTGAAGGCGTTTCCCCTGTGCTGGTTGCCATCTCTTTAGTTTGAAGGCGTTTCCCCTGTGCTGGTTGCCATCTCTTTAGTTTGAAGGCGTTACACCTGTGCTGGTTGCCATCTCTTTAGTTTGAAGGCGTTTCCCCGGTGCTGGTTGCCATCTCTTTAGTTTGAAGGCGTTTCCCCGGTGCTGGTTGCCATCTCTTTAGTTTGAAGGCGTTTCCCCTGTGCTGGTTGCCATCTCTTTAGTTTGAAGGCGTTTCCCCTGTGCTGGTTGCCATCTCTTTAGTTTGAAGGCGTTACACCTGTGCTGGTTGCCATCTCTTTAGTTTGAAGGCGTTTCCCGGTGCTGGTTGCCATCTCTTTAGTTTGAAGGCGTTTTCCCGGTGCTGGTTGCCATCTCTTTAGTTTGAAGGCGTTTCCCGGTGCTGGTTGCCATCTCTTTAGTTTGAAGGCGTTTCCCCTGTGCTGGTTGCCATCTCTTTAGTTTGAAGGCGTTACACCTGTGCTGGTTGCCATCTCTTTAGTTTGAAGGCGTTTCCCGGTGCTGGTTGCCATCTCTTTAGTTTGAAGGCGTTTCCCGGTGCTGGTTGCCATCTCTTTAGTTTTAAGGCGTTTCCCGGTGCTGGTTGCCATCTCTTTAGTTTGAAGGCGTTTCCCCGGTGCTGGTTGCCATCTCTTTAGTTTGAAGGCGTTTCCCCTGTGCTGGTTGCCATCTCTTTAGTTTGAAGGCGTTTCCCCTGTGCTGGTTGCCATCTCTTTAGTTTGAAGGCGTTACACCTGTGCTGGTTGCCATCTCTTTAGTTTGAAGGCGTTTCCCCGGTGCTGGTTGCCATCTCTTTAGTTTGAAGGCGTTTCCCCGGTGCTGGTTGCCATCTCTTTAGTTTGAAGGCGTTTCCCCGGTGCTGGTTGCCGTCTCTTTAGTTTGAAGGCGTTTCCCCGGTGCTGGTTGCCATCTCTTTAGTTTGAAGGCGTTTCCCCGGTGCTGGTTGCCATCTTTTATTTTTTTTATTTTCACCTTTATTTAACCAGGTAGGCTAGTTGAGAACAGGTTCTCATTTGCAACTGCGACCTGGCCAAGATAAAGCATAGCAGAGTGAACAGACAACACAGTTTTACACATGGAGTAAACTATTAACAAGTCAATAACACGGTAGAGAAAAAAAAAGGGGAGTCTATATACAATGTGTGCAAAAGGCATGAGGAGGTAGGCGAATAATTACAATATTGCAGATTAACACTGGAGTGATAAATGATCAGATGATCATGTACAGGTAGAGATATTTGTGTGCAAAAGAGCAGAAAAGTAAAATAAATAAAAACTGTGGGGATGAGGTAGGTGAAAATGGGTGTGCTATTTACCAATAGATTATGTACAGCTGCAGCGATCGGTTAGCTGCTCAGATAGCTGATGTTTGAAGATGGTGAGGGAGATAAAAGTCTCCAACTTCAGCGATTTTTGCAATTCGTTCCAGTCACAGGCAGCAGAGTACTGGAACGAAAGGCGGCCAAATGAGGTGTTGGCTTTGGGGATGCTCAATGAGATACACCTGCTGGAGCGCGTGCTACGGATGGGTGTTGCCATCGTGACCAGTGAGCTGAGATAAGGCGGAGCTTTGCCTAGCATGGCCTTGTAGATGACCTGGAGCCAGTGGGTCTGGCGACGAATATGTAGCGAGGGCCAGCCGACTAGAGCATACAAGTCGCAGTGGTGGGTAGTATAAGGTGCTTTAGTGACAAAACGGATGGTACTGTGATAAACTGCATCCAGTTTGCTGAGAAGAGTGTTGGAAGCCATTTTGTAGATGACATCGCCGAAGTCGAGGATCGGTAGGATAGTCAGTTTTACTAGGGTAAGCTTGGCAGCGTGAGTGAAGGAGGCTTTGTTGCGGAATAGAAAGCCGACTCTTGATTTGATTTTCGATTGGAGATGTTTGATATGGGTCTGGAAGGAGAGTTTGCAGTCTAGCCAGACACCTAGGTACTTATAGGTGTCCACATATTCAAGGTCAGAACCATCCAGTGTGGTGATGCTAGTCGGGCAAGCGGGTGCATGCAGCGATCGGTTGAAAAGCATGCATTTGGTTTTTGGTTTAGTTTGAAGGCGTTTCCCCTGTGCTGGTTGCCATCTCATTAGTTTGAAGGCGTTACACCTGTGCTGGTTCCCATCTCTTTAGTTTGAAGGCGTTTCACCTGTGCTGGTTGCCATCTCTTTAGTTTGAAGGCGTTTCCCCTGTGCTGGTTGCCATCTCTTTAGTTTGAAGGCGTTTCCCCTGTGCTGGTTGCCATCTCTTTAGTTTGAAGGCGTTTCCCCTGTGCTGGTTGCCATCTCTTTAGTTTGAAGGCGTTTCCCCTGTGCTGGTTGCCATCTCTTTAGTTTGAAGGCGTTTCCCCGGTGCTGGTTGCCATCTCTTTAGTTTGAAGGCTTTTCCCCGGTGCTGGTTGCCATCTCTTTAGTTTGAAGGCGTTTCCCCGGTGCTGGTTGCCATCTCTTTAGTTTGAAGGCGTTTCCCCGGTGCTGGTTGCCATCTCTTTAGTTTGAAGGCTTTTCCCCGGTGCTGGTTGCCATCTCTTTAGTTTGAAGGCGTTTCCCCGGTGCTGGCCCAGGTGCTATTTAAGAGTGGCTGGCTCAGTGCTCTAGTTGTCTTGAGAGATGTTGGTACTCCCTATTTGATTTCTAGAAAAACACTCCTATGTCTTATCTTCCCTGTTTTTGTTATGCTTCCTGTCTTTAAGTTTGGTGTGGATTTTAATTTTGTTTGTCTCTTATTGGGCAGATTTAGGTTCCAGTTGATGATGCTAGTCAACTTTCAGTGGACACTCCCATGAGTGTCTTTCAGAACCCCTCCTAAAACCACACCTGTTTCGTTTTGGTTGTTGTCAGTGACTCTTTATTAGTTCTCCCTTCTGTTTGAGTGACATTATTTGGTTGTCTTGCTGGGGAATGTGACATTACACTCAGTGTAAATGTCCATTGGGATGTGGGCAGGGTCATTGTCTGTTGTTGACCCTGAGGACATGTGTATTTGCACATTGAATGAAGCCCAAATTGAGCAAGTTCCCTTTTATAAGTACTTGGGGATTTGCATTGACAATAAGCCCTCTTTAAGAACACATAGAAAACCTGACAAAATAGCTGAGAATTAAGATCGGTTTCTTTCATAGAAATAAATCCTGCCTCACTTTGTGAAGGAAGATTATTCAAGCAACGTTTCTCCCAGTACTTGATTATGGTGATATAATCTAAATGCATGCAGAAGCCTCTGTTTTAAAACCTTTAGATTCACTCAGCACTGTGTTTTATCACTGGGTACCATTTCCGTACATATCACTGCATTTTGTATAGTTCTGTTGGCTGGGAGTCTGACTACCAAAAGCTCCCATCATTGTCTACTTTTTCTATATAAAGCAGATCTTCAGACACCCACCACCTCAGCTCACGGAATAATTGGAGATCCAGCACTTTCAGACCCACTCTCTGGACTGGCTGATTCTGGAGGTTCTGGGGTCTCAACTAACCTGGGGGAAAATGCTTGTACTTTTTATGCCCCCAACTCATGGAATATCCTTCAGGCCACCTTGAAATTAGACTCAATGGTCTCCATTGGACAGTTTAGATCAAGTTCAAGGGAGGTGATGTTGTGTTTGTTTTTATTAATCTTTTTGTGTTTATTGTATTGATATTATTATCTTGCACAACTTACTACACAATGTGTGTTCATGTTCACAGGGCTCCCTTGGAAATGAGACCCTGGTCTTAATGGTGACACACCCTGTATATAAATAGTGAAGAGAACAGGGCCCAAAATCGACCCCTGCGACTCACCTTTCATAATATTGAGGAAACTAGATTGGTCGATAAGCACACATTGTGTCCTGTCCGGTAGATAGTTCTTGAACCAATTGCAAGATACCTGATCTAGGCCTATTTCAGACAACCTTTGGTTAAATAGCTAAATGGTCAACCATATCAAACGCCTTCTACAGTTCAATAAATAAGGCAGCACAATGACTTTTATGATCTTAGCTACATAGTACATCATCTAAGACAAGTGTAGCTGCTGTTACAGTGCTATGTCCAGGTCTCAAACCAGATGGGTGCTCATTAAGTATAGAATGAGAAGTTTAAAACGTTTTAAACTGGGAGTTAGCCAGGGATTCTAAAACTTTGGCAAGGCAAGATAGCTTGGAAATTGGACGGTAGTTATCCTGTTAAGAAAGATCTCGCCTTTGTGTAGGGGGAGGACTTGTTCCGTTTTCCACAAACAATTATCAAGTAAATCATGTAGGTTAATGATTCTGCAATAAGTCAGCCCAAGTGGATTTTTTTTACATTGATCTTCATCTGTAAAAGTTTGTCTGTGTGGGTGGACCATTTCAGTTTGTCTGTGTGGGTGGACCATTTCAGTTTGTCTGTGTGGGTGGACCATTTCAGTTTGTCTGTGTGGGTGGACCATTTCAGTTTGTCTGTGTGGGTGGACCATTTCAGTTTGTCTGTGTGGGTGGACCATTTCAGTTTGTCTGTTTGGACCATTTCAGTTTGTCTGTGGGTGGACCATTTCAGTTTGTCTGTTTGGACCATTTCAGTTTGTCTGTGTGGGTGGACCATTTCAGTTTGTCTGTGTGGGTGGACCATTTCAGTTTGTCTGTGTGGGTGGACCACAGTTTGTCATTTCAGTTTGTCTGTGTGGGTGGACCATTTCAGTTTGTCTGTGTGGGTGGACCATTTCAGTTTGTCTGTGTGGGTGGACCATTTCAGTTTGTCTGTGTGGGTGGACCATTTCAGTTTGTCTGTGTGGGTGGACCATTTCAGTTTGTCTGTGTGGGTGGACGCTGAGGAACTTAACTTTCCACCTTCCTCCTTCGATGTGAATGGGGGGGTGTTCCCTCTGCCGTTTCCTGAAGTCCATGATCATCTCCTTTGTTTTGTTGACGTTGAGTGAGAGGTTGTTTTCCTGACACCACACTCCGAGCGCCCTCACCTCCTCCCTGTAGGCTGTCTCGTCGTTGTTGGTAATCAAGCCCACTACTGTTGTGTCGTCTGCAAACTTTATGATTGAGTTGAAAGCGTGCATAGCCACGCAGTCATGGGTGAACAGGGAGTACAGGAGGGGGCTGAGCAAGCACCCTTGTGGGGCCCCAGTGTTGAGGGTCAGTGAAGTGGAGATGTTGTTTCCTATCACCACCTGGGGGCGGCCCGTCAATGTCCTGGATCCAGTTGCATAGAGCCGGGTTGAGACCGAGAGTCTCCAGCTTGATGATGAGCTTGGAGGGTTCTATGGTGTTGAATGTAGAGCTGTAGACAATGTACAGCATTCTTACATAGGTATTCCTGTTGTCCAGATGGGATAGGACAGTGTGCAGTGTGATGGCGATTGCGTCGTCTGTGGACCTGTTGGGGCGGTATGCAAACTGAAGTGGGTCTAGGGTGGCCGGTAAGGTGGAGGTGATATGATCCTTGACTTGTCTCTCAAAGCACTTCATGATGACAGAAGTGAGTGCTACGGGACAGTAGTTTAGTTCAGTTATCTTTGCCTTCTTGGGTACAGGAACAATGGTAGCCATCTTGAAGTATGTGGGGACAACAGACTGTGTATAGTGAGTGATGGAATATGTCCGTAAACACACCGGCCAGCTGGTCTGCGCATGCGCTGAGGACGCGGCTAGGGATGTTGTCTGGGCCAGCAGCCTTGCGAGGGTTAACACGTTTAAATGTTTTACTCACGTCAGCCACGGAAAAGGACAGGGGACGCAGTCCTTGTTAGCGGGCCGCGACAGTGGCACTGTATTATCCTCAAAGCGGGCAAAGAAGGTGTTTAGTTCATCTGGAGGCGTGACGTCGGTGTCCGTTACATGGCTGGATTTCTTTTTGTGGTCCGTGATTTCCTGTAGACCCTGTCACATACGTCTCATGTCTGAGCCGTTGAATTGCGACTCCACCTTATCCCTCTGTTGGCATTTTGTTTATTTGATTGCCTTGTGGAGGGAATAACTACACTGTTTATATTCAGACATATTCCCAGACCTCTTTCCATGGTTAAATGCAGTGGATCGAATGCCGCCAACCGTCCACTGTTTCTGGTTAGGGTAGGTTTTAATAGTCACAGTGGGTACGATCTCCAATGCACTTCTTTATAAACGCACTCACCGAGTCAGCGTATTGGTCGATGTTGTTCTCAGAGGCTGACCGGAACATATTCCATCCCACGTGAAGCGTGGTTTCCGATTGGTCAGACCAACGTCAAATGGTTCTCGTCACTGGTACATCCTGTTTGAGTTTCTGCCTATAAGACGGAAGGAGCAAGATGGCACCGTGGTCGATTTGCCGAAGGAAGGGCTGAGGAGGGCTTTGTATGCATCGCGGAAGTTAGAGTAGCAGTGGCCGAGGGTATTGCGCAAGCGCGTAGCGCAATCAATATGCTGGTATAATTTAGGTAGCCTTGTTCTCAAATTTGCTTTTTAAAAATCCCCAACTACAATAAATGCAGACCCAGGATGTGTGGTTTCCAGTTTGCATATAGTCCAGTGAAGTTCCTTGATGGCCGTTTTGGTGTCTGCTTGAGGGGGAATGTACACAGCTGTGACTATAACTGACGAGAATTCTCTTGGTTGGTAAATGGCCGACCAAAATGGCAATTTGAATGTAAGGAATTCTAGATTGGTTGAGGAGAAGACTTGAGTTCCTATATGTTGTTATGATTACACCATGAGTCATTAATCATAAAGCATACACTCCCACTCTTCCTCTTCCCAGAGAGGTGTTTATTTCTGTCGGCGCAATGCATGGAGAAGCCCGGTGGCTGGACCGATTCCAACAACATATCCCGAGAGAGCCATGTTTCCGTGAAACAGAGAATGATACAATCTCTGATGTCTCTCTTGAAGGCAACCCTTGCTCGAATTTCGTCTACCTTGTTGTCAAGAGACTGGACATTGGCGAGTGGTATACTCGGGAGCGGTGGGCACGTCTATGGAGCCTGGCCAGGTGGCTGCTTTGTCGTTGTCATTGTTTTGGGTCGACTACTGGAATTAGATCCATTGTCTTGGGTGGTGGTCCAAATAGAGGATCCGCTTCGGGAAAGTCGTATTTCTGGTCGTAATGTTGGTAAGTTGACATTACTCTTAGATCCAATAATTCTTCCCTGCTGTATATAATAAGACTTAAAATTCCATGGGGTAACAATGTAAGAAATAATACATAAAAAAACAAAATACTGCATAGTTTCGAAGCAAGGCTACCATCTCTGTCGACGCCATACTGCATATATGTCAGAACTAGGGATTAGCTCTATACTTTACCCCTAGTTTCCTGAACGGTGCATGCTTATCTGCAATAGAGTTAGAGCAAAGAAGTAAAACAATTTAGGGCCTGATCCGAGTCAGATATCTGACAATCTCCCATTCACACAATCCCAGATCAGACAAACATTGTTGCTCATTTAAATTCTTGTTATTTCTCTTAGTAATAATGCAACGGCGAGATTTAGGTAGCTTTGCATCTCTTATGCAGGCAACGGGACAGTGGTCACTGAACTCATTAGCAAAAATTACATTGGCTGTAAACTTATGATGGGCGTTAAAGAGTATAATTTTCAGGGTGTTTAAGGTTTGGGCGGGTCGGTGCAGTTATCAGCTGAGTTAGATTTGTTAAATGTCCATTGGGGTGGGGGCAGGGTAGAACAGATAGCTCACTAGTGGTGGCTATTCAGCAGACTTATTGTCTGGGGGTAGAAGCTATTTGCCAGTCTGTAAGTTTTAGCAATGATGCACCTGTACTGCCCGCATCTGAGTGAAGGAAGAACGAGAACAGGCCGAGGCTTGGGTGGCTGATGATCTTCTTGGCCTTCCTGCGACACCTAGTTTTTGTAAGTGTCCTGGAAAGCAGGAAGTGTGCACCCAATGGTGTGTTCGGCTGAGTGTACCACCCTCTGTAGTGTCTTGCGGTCAGCGGCGGTGGAGCTGCTGTACCAGGCTGTGATGCAGCCCGAAAGTATGCTCTTGATGGTCCTCCTGTAGAACACTGCGAGGGCCCTCGGGGACAGGCCAGATTTCGCTGTCGCTGTCATGCCTTCTTCACCACGTGTCCGTGTGGTTTGACCATTTCAGCTCTTCTGAGATGTGTACGCAGAGGAACTTTACATTTTCAACTGTCTCCATGGTGACCCCGTTGATGAGAATGGGGGCATGCTCAGCCTGGTTCCTCCCGAAGTCCACAATCAGCTGCTTTGTTTGCCAATGTTGAGGGAGAGGTTGTTTACCTGGTACCACACTGTCAGAGTGCCTACCTCCTCTGTGTAGGCCATCTTGTCATTGTTAGTAGTCAGGCCTAATACTGTTGTGTAGTCAGCGACTTTGATAATGGAGTTAGAAATGTGTGAGGCCACGCAGTCATGGGTATACAGGGAGTACAGGAGGGGACTGAGGACACACCCTTGTGAGGCCCCCGTGTTGAGGATCAGTGTGGAGCATGTAATGTTGCCTACCTTCACCACCTGGTGGTGGCCCATCAGGAAGTCCAGAACCCAGTTGCATAGGGAATAGTTCAGTCCCAGGGATGTGATTTTTATGGTGGCATTTCTCTTGTCCAGGTGGGTAAGGATAGTGTGTAGCTCAATGGCAATTGTGTCCTATTTGTACCGTTCGACCATAAAATTGTCCTTGGTCACCTTGCCATGTTTATAAGCAGCATCTCTCTCCTTCAGTTTCCTGACAAAGCTCCCATTAATCCACAGTTTTTGATTCTGATAAGTTTTGAAAGACACCATCGGCATCACATCATCAATGCATTTTTTATGAATTCGATGACTTTGTCGGCGTATTCATTGAAGTTATCCCCAGAGGCGACTCGGAACGTATTCCTGTCCACGTAATCAAAATCTTTGAACATGAATTCTGATTGGTCAGACCAGCTTTGTACAGACCTGACCACCGGAACTTCTGTCTTCAGTCTTTGTTTGTAGACGGGTAGGAGCAAAATTGAGTCATTGTGGAGTTTTGGTGTCGGCTTGACTCCCAGGCAACCAGGCACCTTACTGAAGAAGCTAGCCCATGTTGTTCTGCCATCACCGGGAATTCGGGAAGGTCGGGTGGAAGGTGAGTACCCAGTGATTCATATTCCAATAGTTCTACTCCAATAGTTCTACTCGGGTGTATGAAGTAATGCACAAAACAAATTGGGTAAGAACATTTTCAAAAGTAGAAACCTGCAATGTTTTGTAGGAGTTCGAGGCCATCTTAGCCTTCTAACGTCTCCTACGCGCCTGGTGAGAATTGTAGAGGGAAACAGAAAACGCGTAGGCCTAAGTGTTCATGAGTCTTACCTTTCAGAAATGGGATCATGGCTACTACGTGAGTGAATAGCAAAATAATCTACTAGGCTATACTGTAGCCTACATATGGTGTTCTGAAGTTTGAAGACAGAGATTTCCGAGTTGCGAGTTTCCAGTTGTTTTGAACCTGGCAATAACATGCTAGCAAAATGCTCTGACAGTCCTGCTAATAGATGAGCAAACTCGACTAATGACCCACTGGGAAAAAACTGGTTGAATTAAAAGCAAATTCCATGTCATTTCAACCAAAAACGTAAATGTGACTTTGAATCAACGTGAAAAACGTATCATCTAAATCCAATGACAGGATGACACTTTTTGTTGATTTCACATTAGTTGACAATTCAACCAAATGTAAATCAAAACTAAACATTGAACTGTGCCCATTGGGGAGCACTCACCTTAACTTAGCTAGCATTTCCCAGCCTAATTGTAACCAAATACCCAAAGGGAGATTCAGTGGGGGAAAAATCTGACATTGATTGATTTACCAAGACATGTCCCCTGCTTGTCTCAAAGCAACGCGATGTCACTGTCCCAATCAAAATGGTGCTAAAATGATCACCTAGTTGACAACACGCAACAATTGCTTAACATTTGTTTTATAACGGTTGGTTGACTTTGGGAGTTTCACATAGGCCTAACCACGTCTCTATGAACTAATTAGCGGTGCGTTCAGTTGAGTATACCTTTTTTTACACCATTGCAGCAGCACAAAAGATTTAGGGCTGACCCTAAATCATTCTGTGCTAATGCCCCGAAGCATGGTCCTGGTGATGTCCCATCGTCAATGTGTTGAATCAATTAATGCATCAAAGAGATGTTAAAGGCCCAATGCAGCCATTTGTATATTAATATCAAATCATTTCTGGATATTAAGTACCTTACTGTAATAAATGCCCATTAAAAGGGGAAAGAATTGCTTTATAGCAAAACTATTTCTTCAGCAAGGATTTTGCTAGGACTGTCTGGGAGTGGTCCAAGTGGAGGGGAAATTGAAAACTTATTGGAGGTTTGGAACTCTTGTTATTGGTCTATTAACCAATTTACTACATGGTGATGTCACCATGGAAAGTCGAAACTCCAGCCTATGCAAACCTGCTGATTAGAAGGTCCGGTGTAGAGTGTATTTTCAACCAGCAACTATCAGGAAATAACACATATTTTTTTAAATCACAGTTAGTTTAATCAGCTGTTGTACAATATGATACAAAACACAGGGAAAACAGAATTGTGACTGCACTGGGCCTTTAAAGGTGAAAGTAAAGAAAATATGTTATGAATAAATACATTACAAGAGGACAACTCGCAATCAGACAAAAATAGGTATGTATTTACACAAAATAAATAACATTTAGACTTTAAAACACAGTTATGCACGTATCAGGCCTATAGCCTACATTAGTTTATTCTCACATGTATAAATATATTAGCTTACTCAATCAATTCCCATTTCTTGGGAATTTAGTCATATCTTTGTGAGAGTAATGACGTCTACACTTTCCACAGGAATCTGCATGGCCATGTCATGATCCACTGGGTCAAAGAGTGAAACCCCCTCCATGTTTCTAAATGTTCAATCTCTTACAATGCAATGCAATGCTGATCTGATCCCATTTCCAATCCCTATTTAATGCCATTAACAAAATCTCACAACACATTGCCTTCGATCTTACAACCTGTATGTAGTATTGTCTATTTATTATACAGGTTTATGTCAATGGCATAGCAGGGGTTCATTTTTAGCAGCATCCTCTCTGTGCTGTAGCTCAGCCGGTGTGGTCTAAATTTAACCCTAATGCCATGTGACATGAATGTCTATTTTAGCATTGCTGCCTGCTACTCACAGGCAGAGAGAGAGATTGGGAGTAGAGAGAAACCTGACACTCCCCACGACCACAGAGAGACTAGCACGCAAACATCACCCGTGCAGCCCTACAAGTGTTCTCTTGGTGCACCAAACACAACATGCCCCATTTGTGCCACGAGGTCCCATAAGGTTAGCAGGAGGAAAGAGCTGGTCGTGAATAGAGCCTGATATCAAATGATTTTCAACCAATTGTTCAATATTTCCCTGCACTATATGCCTATGCCAGAGTATGTGAGCGGAGCGTGCCCAATATGTCTGGAGCTCAGAGCAAGGTTCCGAAAGGCTGGCGCATTGGCCTTCTCGCCTGCTCCAATAGCACTCCAAAGTAGCGCTCACTTCATGAGCTCAGGGCATGCCTGGCCCAGCATGTATTTGTAGACTACTTTTGTGCTGCTATAGCCCCTTGCTTTAGCTACTGTCATGGAGGTCGCTAAATGTTTTCATAAAGAAACTGATAAAACACACAGGTGCAAAATCATGGTGACTTACAAACAGGGATGGAGCCAGAGGAGTGTCTGGGGTGGCACTGGACACCCCTGACATCTGATTGGCCACCCTGGGTGCCACCCCAAAATTCCATTCGCTACTGGCAGTTTGATGCTGATTGACATCTCATTTGCATCATCACCAGACCCCAGAGCAGTTCCCTACCTGAGGCTAGAGTCAGTGTGGTCAGACTTCACAAGGACCAAGTCTACCACCACCAGGTCAGAGCATCGAGATGATTTTGTCAGATTAAGCCTCACTTTAAAATGTTGGTTGTTGATTCATGTGTGTTCTTGTTTTGATGGCTGTGGCATTTTTATTGTGATTATACACTAATGGTTCTTATGTTATTTTAATGTAATAGATGTATCAAGGGATGACACAGAGACCTCTGACTCTGAGTAAGACAGTGAGCCAGAGCTGCCGGGAGAGGTCATCAAGCCCCTCCCAACTGCATCAAGGGATGACACAGAGACCTCTGACTCTGAGTAAGACAGTGAGCCAGAGCTGCCGGGAGAGGTCATCAAGCCCCTCCCAACTGCATCAAGGGATGACACAGAGACCTCTGACTCTGAGTAAGACAGTGAGCCAGAGCTGCCGGGAGAGGTCATCAAGCCCCTCCCAACTGCATCAAGGGATGACACAGAGACCTCTGGTTCGGAGCAAGACAGTGAGCCAGAGCTGCTAGTAGATATCATCAAGCCCCTCCCAACTGTATCAAGCACCAGGTATGCTATTCCAAAAGGACCCAATGGTAGGCCAGGACTATACCTTAAACTACACATTTTAGATAGCAGCTGTTAGTATCTAATCTTGTGGATCCATTAATTATACATTTCCATAGAGATATGACACATTATTTAACATGTATTTCAGACATTTCAAGATCCAGAGAAGAGGGTCCTGTACAGCCGTGTTTGAAATCATTTCCCAGAACTCAGCATGGTACTAGGAAAGGGGTTTTCAACAGCTCCTGGTATAAGGACAATTCATGGCTTTAATATTAAGTAAGTCAAGATTTGACTTAGTTTTACCTGTAGGCATTTTTCTCTGCCCAATACACCTGAATCTGTCTTCACATCACAGTCATGTTTCTCTGCCCAATAGACCTGAATCTGTCTTCACATCACAGTCATGTTTCTCTGCCCAATACACCTGAATCTGCCTTCACATCACAGTCATGTTTCTCTGCCCAATACACCTGAATCTGCCTTCACATCACAGTCATGTTTCTCTGCCCAATACACCTGAATCTGTCTTCACATCACAGTCATGTTTCTCTGCCCAATACACCTGAATCTGCCTTCACATCACAGTCATGTTTCTCTGCCCAATACACCTGCATCTGCCTTCACATCAGTCATGTTTCTCTGCCCAATAGACCTGAATCTGTCTTCACATCACAGTCATGTTTCTCTGCCCAATACACCTGAATCTGCCTTCACATCACAGTCATGTTTCTCTGCCCAATACACCTGCATCTGCCTTCACATCACAGTCATGTTTCTCTGCCCAATACACCTGCATCTGCCTTCACATCACAGTCATGTTTCTCTGCCCAATACACCTGCATCTGCCTTCACATCACAGTCATGTTTCTCTGCCCAATACACCTGAATCTGCCTTCACATCACAGTCATGTTTCTCTGCCCAGTACACCTGAATCTGCCTTCACATCACAGTCATGTTTCTCTGCCCAGTACACCTGAATCTGCCTTCACATCACAGTCATGTTTCTCTGCCCAATACACCTGAATCTGCCTTCACATCAGTCATGTTTCTCTGTTCAATACACCTGAATCTGCCTTCACATCACAGTCATGTTTCTCTGTTCAATACACCTGAATCTGCCTTCACATCACAGTCATGTTTCTCTGTTCAATACACCTGAATCTGCCTTCACATCACAGTCATGTTTCTCTGCCCAATACACCTGAATCTGCCTTCACATCAGTCATGTTTCTCTGTTCAATACACCTGAATCTGCCTTCACATCACAGTCATGTTTCTCTGCCCAATACACCTGCATCTGCCTTCACATCACAGTCATGTTTCTCTGCCCAATACACCTGAATCTGCCTTCACATCACAGTCATGTTTCTCTGCCCAATACACCTGCATCTGCCTTCACATCACAGTCATGTTTCTCTGCCCAGTACACCTGAATCTGCCTTCACATCACAGTCATGTTTCTCTGCCCAGTACACCTGAATCTGCCTTCACATCACAGTCATGTTTCTCTGCCCAATACACCTGAATCTGCCTTCACATCAGTCATGTTTCTCTGTTCAATACACCTGAATCTGCCTTCACATCACAGTCATGTTTCTCTGTTCAATACACCTGAATCTGCCTTCACATCACAGTCATGTTTCTCTGTTCAATACACCTGAATCTGCCTTCACATCACAGTCATGTTTCTCTGCCCAATACACCTGAATCTGCCTTCACATCAGTCATGTTTCTCTGTTCAATACACCTGAATCTGCCTTCACATCACAGTCATGTTTCTCTGTTCAATACACCTGAATCTGCCTTCACATCACAGTCATGTTTCTCTGTTCAATACACCTGAATCTGCCTTCACATCACAGTCATGTTTCTCTGCCCAATACACCTGAATCTGCCTTCACATCACAGTCATGTTTCTCTGTTCAATACACCTGAATCTGCCTTCACATCACAGTCAGGTTTTTGTAACTGGAAAAAGGCTCTGTTTAAAGATTCTGGGTTTAAGCTCCATTCGAAGGCAGAGCATCATATCCATGCTGTGTATGCTTGGAATCAGCATAAAAGGGCTATTGACAGCAACTTATCAATGTTAGATGTCATAAATGAGGACCGGAAATAGAAAGTGGAGGAAAACTGTGCTTATATTAAAACAATTGCAGATGTGCTTCTATTAACTATCACTCAAAGTATAGCGCAGACAGGTCATCGAGTGTCTTATGACTCTCACAACAAGGGTAATTTTTTGACAAACTTAGAAGAAATAGCAAAGCATGACCCTCTCATAAAGAAAAGGATGAATGCATGTGGCAATGCTAAGTACACAAGCCACCAAATCCAGGACAAAGTTCTTGAGGGCTTAGCTGAGATGGTACTGTAACGCCTGTCGTCGGAAGGAGTGGACCAAAGCGCAGCGTGAAAAGTGTTCATGATTTTTTTATTATCAAAAAACACTCGAACAAAGTAACAAAACGAAAGCGAACAGTTCTGTCATGTAACAGAGACTAAACAGAAAATAACTACCCACAAACACAGGTGGGAAAAGGGCTGCCTAAGTATGATTCCCAATCAGAGACAATGATAGACAGCTGCCTCTGATTGGGAACCATACGCGGACAAAAACAAAGAAATAGACAACACAGAATGCCCACCCCAAATCACACCCTGACCTAACCAAATAGAGAAATAAAATGGCCCTCTAAGGTCAGGGCGTGACAGGTACAAAGTCAAATAATAAGAGAAATAAAAGAAGATGAAGTTTTTAGTGTAATTGCAGATTAAAAAAAATATTTAAAGAAAAGATAACAAATGTCTTCAGTTGTGAGGTTACAACGGGGCCATCCACGAAAGCTTTTCACACTTTCAGTAAGCTGAAAGCTTATATGCAGAAGGTCTCACAAAAATGATAATTGATTGCCTTGAAAAACATGGTCTGGACTAAAGAAATAATCTTGTGGGGCAAAGCTATGACGGTGCATCTGTCATGAGCGGAAAGCATTCTGGTGTGTCTGCATGGATTAAAAACAGTGCAAGATTAGCATTTTATGTGCACTGGCATGCATATTGTTTTCATTTGGTTCTTGTCGATGCTGTAAAATCAGTGCCTGAGGCAGTTAACGTTTTTGCTCTCCTGCAGAAGCTTTATAACTTTGTATCTGGCTCATACATTCATCTCAAGTGGCTTGCAGCTCAGAAAGGGCTGTACCCACAGCAGCAGCCCAGTGAACTTATGGATGTAAGGTGGGCATGCAGGTACATAGCATGCCATAAGGATTCCAGCTGTTCTGAGAGTGCTTCAGGATATCACACTTGAAAATAGATCAGTGGAGGCAAGGGGCCTTCTTTCTCAAATAGATTTACAATTCATATGGGTTTTGGTTACCTTTTGTAAAGTGCTTGGTGATGCCAAATGTCTTTCTGACATGCTCCAATCAAGCTCTCTTGACCTAGCAAGGGCTGTGGATCTAGTAGGTGCCCTTACAGACACATTACAGGACTACAGAAGTGAGGGTTACATTGGAGAACTGTGGAAAGAGGTTGAAGAGTTTGCAGAGCACTGTGAAATAAGTGTACAACCAGTGTATAAAAGACAGCCTAAAACAAGCTTAAGATTTCACAACGCATTGATGAGGAGCACTGTAGGACAGACAAATAGTGACCAACGGGATGGTGAGAGCTTCCAAAGAGCTGTCTTTTATCAGGTGCTTGACAGTCTCACAGCTGAGCCGCAGATGCGTTTTCAGAGAAGATTTGCGAGATAATGCAAAGGCGTCCAGTCTCTCAACCCAAAGAGGACAACATTCTTCAATGAGGAGCCTCTGTTGGCCTTTGCTCAGACCTTTGAGTCAGATGTAGAGAACCTCAAACATGAGGTTCATCAAACCAAGCGGCTTCTTGATATGAGAGAGAAAAGTGGAAGGGACAGACCGTCTACTCTCCTGGACTTTTTTGTGTTTCTAGAACCTTATAAAGAGGTCTTCCATGAGATGTTTCGACTTAGTAAGATTTCTGTTGTTACACCAGTCAGCAGTGCTTCTTGCGAGAGAATCTTCTCAGCTTTATAACTGATTAAAAGTCACATTAGGACAACAATGGTTGATGACAGGTTAAGTTACTTCAAAATTACCAGTGTTGAGTCAAGGAGGGCATGCTCCCTCAACATGGATGAGTTTGTGAAACACTTTGCCAGTTCTCACCAGAACTGCAGAAATATGCTGTTTTTAAATCTACCTAGGATAATCTGGCACTTAGGTGGTCCCTCTGGTCATGATATAAACCTGCACTGTGTACTAGCTAGTACACTGACATTCTAAAATGGTAAATCCAGGGTATCAAGGGTATCATGTCACACATATTTAATTTGGTCTTGATTAGACCAATTCCAAAACTTTTCTTTGCTATTAGTTAACATAATATATATGAGCATTAATAGTAAGTTTGTAATATTGATGGACACCAAAATGATTTTTGAAGTCCGTTTCTGCTTGATACCTGGTATGTCAAATTGCAGTGTTTTGTAAATGTACTTTTTTGTAAATAAACTATGCAATTTATGTAACACACAAATGCTATCTTATCTCCTTGGTGCTTGAGCTTTATTTTCTTAAAATATTTAGGATGTTCAACACTTATAGATCCAGATGATATATTCATGAAAACAGAGTGACCCAAGTCTCTCCAGTGTGTGTGTGTGTGTGTGTGAGTGAGTGAAATTGAGCTGCAGTTCCGAGGTAGAGACCCTGACTATTTTAAATAATTCTAGTGAACAAACCCTTTTGGACCACACTATCTGTAAACATTGAAGAACTCCGGGTTAAGTGAATTATCACTTCTACCTCTAATCAGCAATCATATGACTCATTCATGCTCCTTAGATGCCAGGTTAGGGTTACACACTAATGTACTGTCATGGTCTATGGACACCCTGAAGTATCCTTGGACACCCCCTGGCCACCCCATGTAGAAAACTCTAGTTCCGCCACTGCTTGCAAAGATGAGGATCCAAGAGAAAGAGAGGGATTGAGGTGAATCATAGTGGAATCTGAAAAGACACGTATCCCGAAAGCATGATGGTGTACTTATTACTATGTGCACATGCTAAACTAAAATCAATTAATGAGCTGGGTAGCTAATTAAGTGTGTCATTGTAGCAAAGTATTTATAAACTAAAAATCAAATCTTAAACGTTTCTTTCATTTTGTTATATGATCTATACAATAGGCAATAATTGATTTTGGCCCAATAGGTCTGGCATATTCCAACTTTCAAGGAGCTTTCTGTTTTTTAATTGGGTTATTTTGCCTAAAAACATGTAGGCCTGCCTATATATATATTCTTTAAATCTGCCTCCCTGCCAGCCTAGCATAAGCAGCCAAAAGGGTGTTTAGCATTCCCAGTGGCTCTGCAAGCATGGAGAGGATATTCTCCACTGCTGACCTGCACCATCACATGAGCCTAAAGACATAGACTGGCCAAACTCCTTTCTAAAAATTAATTCAAAGCCACTGAGACTAAAAGTAAATCAGCCTATATGCCCAATTTATAGACTATAATGATTTAATACAACAAAATGTTTTTTAAATGCTGAGCACTTGGTAATGTCCCTGACTCCCTCCCAGCCTTGTGTGTTGCACTCGCAAATGCTTCACAATGTATTTCTTTGTACCCTATAGCCTTGACATAATTGAAATAAAATAGCCTAAATAATACATTTGCGTTCCTTCTTAGACTCTTTGTCTGGCTCCAGACCTATTTAGAGTGTTTACATGTTGTTTAACATGACATGTAGCCTATTTGAAATTATTCTTATATTCACCTTTTCATTAAAATACTCTTCATTCAAGTCATGTGGTTTGGTTTCAATACTTCAAAACCAAATGGTAGGTCTAGGTAGTCACAAAAATAGATGGGTGTTGGTTAAATTGTGATTTTAATGAACGTGAAAGGGTTTTTAGAGAGCGGGTGGAAAGGAGATGGAGCACCAGAGCAGTGCGCAATGAGCGGGATTTCCAACGCTCAACTCAGCTGACTTACTCTGGGCCTATGGTGACTGTATAAGAGAGCAAAGGATGAGAGCGATGGCCGTTTCATTGTGTATATGGGTGTTCACTGTACATGTGTGCAAGCATGCACGTGTCCATTTCCCATGTGTGCTTTTGTGTATGTTTGCACTATGTTTGTTTGAAAGTCTGTATCAGTGTGTATTGGTCAGGAGCTGGTTGAATGGTCCAATCCTACAGTGTAGTGCGATCTGACTTAATTTGGTCTGGTCAGGTGAAGATGAGGTGCTGGTGCTCTAGAATCCTGTACTCAGCCTTGTGCTGCTCAAACAGCTTAGCCAGCGCCTCCAGGTAACAGCCATGCAGCCTGTCTGCCTCAGCTGATGAGGGGCTCACGTTCCTCTCCACCACTATGGGCTCTCCCACTGAGAAAGAGATGGAGGGAGGAAGGGAAGGGAAGGGAAGGAGGGAAAGATGGGCCAAGGGTAGATGGAGAGAGAGAGATAGGCAGTTGAGAAAGAGAGAGTAAAAATACAGATGGGGTTCAGTGAGAGCAGAAAATGAAAGGCAGAGGAATTACAGAATGTTCAAATGTAGTCACTCAGAGGAGGAACAGGAGAGAAAGGGAGGGGAGAGATAAAAGAAGTGGAACAAAGGGCAAGACTGAGGACACATGAGTTTACAGCTCTAAGGTGATTTGATTGGCTGTAGCCCAGTGACCCTTCACTGTGGACGGCTCTGTTCCAGCTGGTCACGATGTCTTGGCTGACCCCAGCTGCTGCCACGGTTACAGTTACCCTTAACACAGTTAGCTATGAACCAGTTTACCAGTTTCCCATATATGTCGGCTGTTCTCCCTCTCCCCCAGTGAGCTTTTATTTTGGCATCTGGGTGATGACTAGCGAACTAGAAGATTTCCTTCAATCAGAGCACTGTGACTGCACATTGTTTCTGAATGTTGTTTGTAAATAGTTTAAGGAATATGTTTCCCCATAGACACAAATGGATCATATTTTAGTCTCTTATTCCTCGTCACCTCTCTCTTCCCATGACTTTCCACCCATATTGTCCCCCATCCCCCACTCACCAATGGTGTAGATGGGTTGTCTGAAGGGCATGAAGCCCAAGCTGTACTGGAAGACCCCCCGGGCGTGGAACAGAGGCAGGCTGAAGCCCAGGGTCTTCCTCATGCCCTCCTGGATGGTACGGACCAGGGAGCCCTTCGGGTTCTTCAGCTGATTATACAGATCATTCTCCCCAAAGGAGAACACTGGCACCAGATGAGCCCTGCACGCAGGACAAGGTGAGAGAACAACTCAGAATGTTTTACCAGCGGCATAATTCCACGCTTGACCGCAACCTCATAATTTGATGTTTGTGGTTGTTTGCAAAATCAATGTGTTTCAATTGTGATCTGATCCTTTTTTTTTTTTTTTGTAAATTGTAATGTAGAGCGGCTACCCATAATCCTTCTGACCTGAGTGTATCCTAATTCTGTTTTTAACAACTAAATGCCCAGTCAAATTAGTGATTCTTTCAAATCTCTGAGCGGAGGACATAAATCAGTTAATCATGCAGGTGTGTGTAGTGTAATATTACAGTGCTTTTCCTTTCATCTCAACACATGGGTCATTAAAAGCCCTGGGGTTAAGATTCATAGTTCACTTTATGGCCTACAGTACATTCAGTAATGGCCCTTATGGGGGAGATTTCAGTCAACATGAACATTTATAATACTTGATTTAAAACGAGATGGTTATAGATGATGAGTAGATTGACAGGAAATAAGGCAGGAAGGATGCATTTTTAAGTGTACAAGTGGACCCAGACAGAGACTCACCCACACCTGAGAGCAATCTTGACAAAGCCCTTCATGTTGAGGGCCTCCAGGATGAGGCTCCCAGGCCTGGCCTCCAGGGACTCTGCTGTCCCGCCAATCACTATGATTGACACGTTGCCCCCTCCCTTCTGGCTCAACACTTAAGACTCTTCTTGGAACAAGAAACAACCCCTTAGGGGAGGTACAGCACAGTATACTTAGAACAGATGTGTCCAGGAAAAAACTTTCACAGGGCAGAGTTTATTTGAAAAGACTTACAATATCCACAATATGAAGAAAGAATTGTTGACAAACTAATACTGCACTACAGTGTGCGACACAATGTTTGGACCTTGAAATGTAATGTTCGGGTCCTTCAAAATGCACTCCAGTATTTACCTAACCTTGAAAGCCCACTGATAGTGTTTAAATGAGAAAAACCAGAAGCATTGTGGTGGAATGCATCTGATGGCTATGGTTCATAAATACATCCCTAACAAGGTTCACCTGAGGACATAAGGTACTCCCCGAAGAATGGGAAGCCGAACCAGATGCTGAGGGTATGCAGATAAGGAGTCATTCCTGGATAGAGCTCTTGGAAACCTGTGTATTCTGTACAGAAATTGCCAAACGCTCCGGCTACCAGGATTCCGTGAGGATGGAACCCCATCAGGTAGTTCCTTTCTGGGTCTAGGTCACATGTCTTAATCAGCTGACCACAGACAAGACATGAACAGTGAGAGGACAATGGATAAGACATAAGGTTGAGTTCCTGCCTGACTAGATGCGCAGATGTTGCATTGCGTCAACCAATGGTCGTGTGCTATGTCATCGACTGTGCAGTCAGGCATCTGATGGTCATATAATGTGGTTAGCTGATATGTTAAATACCTATCCAGGCCTTGTAAGATCTGGCATACATCTGCAATGTAGTCGGGCAGGAACTCAACCTCAGAATGGGTGGATGTGACAGGGGCTGGGCCTTTAGCCATGGGATCACCATGATGTATTGGCCAATGACCACTTTACAATGGCTTTGACCTATTTGAGCTATTAATACACCAAAGGGCAGTGGATAAAGAGTAGGTTGGCAGTCGTGAGACTCTCATGTAGGCAGTCGTGAGACTCTCATGTAGGCAGTCGTGAGACTGTCATGTAGGCAGTCGTGAGACTGTCATGTAGGCAGTCATGAGACTGCCATGTAGGCAGTCATGAGACTGTCATGTAGGCAGTCATGAGACTCATGTAGGCAGTCATGAGACTCATGTAGGCAGTCATGAGACTGTCATGTAGGCAGTCATGAGACGTTTGAGACAAACGTCCTCAATTACATTTATCATTCAGTTAATAGGTGTTCGCATACAAATTGTGATATTATTAATTCAACATGGAATTCAATCAGTAATTCTGAGTGTCATTACATACAGGCTGAAGTCTAAATTATGTAAAGAATGGTGCAATAACCTATTACTGTTGATAATAATGAGGCTTGATATTAGTTGGCCTCCATGCATCATTAAATGCATAGGCTACACAACCAGAACACGTCATAAGCCTACTTACATGGATGGGGAAATAGTCTCCAAAGTGTTTCCACACGGTCCAGTGGCGTACCCAGTCAGACCTGCGGCCCCCAGCCTGAGGTGTGTCCCAGTCCAGGTAGAGCCACAGGGCATGCAGTGCAGCCACGTGCCAGTATCCATTCAACACGATCACAACGTACACACAAAAACAACACTGCGCTAGACAGACAGGACAAGATGGAAGTGAAGAAAAATATGGGCATCACATGAGTAAGCACTGATTTTAATTGACCCCAACCCTGGGCCACCATGGTTATGATTTTCTGAAGATGAGGAAGTGTGCAGAAGCCTACCTGTTACCTCCAAAGAGAAAGCAGAAGACCCATTGAAGAACTGCAGCTGTCTGTAAACTTCGGTTGAATGGGATATTCAACGGTGCAAGCTTTATCTTGACCATGTCTGCGGTTCCCACTCCCGGCTTCTAAAAGGTTCCGCAGTCTTGGGCACAGAGCCGGGGAAGGGTCACTATCTTATGCCCCTGTCCTTGTCAAAATCTTTTTAATACTCAGCAGCTTTAACAAGGCAGTCATCCAAGTTCGTGGCATTTTGGCGAGACTTCATGCGCAGGACTATTCAAGAAAAATACAAATGATAGGCTATACTCATTTTTGTGTGCCTGGTCTCTTGCCATACACTTGACTTTATCAACTTCCAAAACACTGCCCTAAATGGGCTGCTATATGATTGCGATATCAGGCTTTCGCCTACTCTTGTTTCTTTGTTTTAGCACCATCTTGTGGAAAACGTAAATTACAACCAAGGAGTTAAATTGAGTACACCCAGAGAAGAAGAGGAGAAGAGAGATTTTTTACCTTACCCAAACTGTCCACAAAAATAAATCACAAAGTGAGGAATTTTTGTATGGCGGTCAATGAGAGAGTTGAATTTGGTCTACAAAAATGTAATTGCCCATTTGATACATGAGGCATATTTGATCAAATAGAAGTTTTGTAATGGTTAGGTTGTTACGAATGCACTGATATGCATGGCATTTCGGCAACTTACCCAAAATGACTTTACATTGGGGTTGTGCCGGTTGTCATATAGATAGTTGGAGGACTCATCATGGATATTTTAGCATGGACATTGCCCTTGAGGGCTTCCACCATTTTAAAGTAGTCAAATGGGTGGGGATTCCTATGAGTTGAGCGCCATCAGCCAATGAAGAAGAAGAAAATCGACTACTTTAAAATGGATATAGCATCAATAGTGCGGCCCATGATGTCACAGATGCTATATGGGCACAGATACAAAGATGAGGGACACATATGGGACACATATTTACTTTGCCAAAGCAAGTGAAATAGATAAACAAAAGTGAAATTTACAATCAGAAATTAACTGTAAACATTACACTCACAAAAGTTTCAAAAGAGTAGGGACATTTCAAATGTCATATTATGGCTATATACAGTGTTGTAACAATGTGCAAATAGTTGAAGTCCAAAAAGGGAAAATAGATAAACCTAAATATGGATTGTATTTATAATTGTGTAGGTACTTCAGTTGTTGCCCTTTTTTGTGGGAACAGGTCACAAATATTGCTGCTGTGATGACACACTATGGTATTTCACATAATAGATATGGCAGTTCACCAAAATTGGATTTGTTTTCTAATTCTTTGTGGGTCTGTGTAATATGAGGGAAATATTTGTCTCTAATATGGTCATACATTTGGCTTGAGGTTAGGTAGTGTCTGAGCCCGGTGCCTCCCACCATTAGCTCTGACAAATTGAAAACCCTAGTCATTGACGACACCATTACCCGCAGTATTATACTTCAAAAGAATCAGCCAGTGATCATACATTGTATGATCCAGGGGGCAGGGCTACCGACATAAAGGTTCATCTGAAGATGGTGCTGGCTGTGGCTTAAACTGGCGAGTGTTGACTGTATCGGGATATTGTTATTCACATCGTCACCAACGATGTTTGGATTAAACCATCAGCAACATAGCTTCAGCATGTAACTTAGCTAGAAATATGTGTTGGCATCGAGTAATTGTCTCTGGCCCCCTCCCAGTTAAGGGGAGTGATGAGCTCTACAGCAGACTCAATCGCTGGTTTAAAAATGTTTTCTGAACCTCCCAAAAGATAGTGGAGGACTAAGCCTTGCCTGCTGAGGAGTGATGGATTGAGGGGGGCTCTCATCTTATCTATCAACGTAGACATGGCTCTAACGCTGTTAGCCAGCCTGCCCGCTTAGTGGTAATAAATTATCAATATGGACACTTACAACGCTGCCCATTGGTCCTCCTCTTCTTCCACCAACAATGGCCGTTACAGAATCACCCACCACCAAAGGATCAAGCAGCGTGGTAACGGGCAGCAGCAGCAGGAGCAGCGCTATAAGGAGGAATGGACATGGGAGGACACTCTGGACGGCAAGGGTTGCTACACATGGGAGGAGATCCTGGCTGGAAGGGATCGCCTCCCATGGGAACAGGTGGAGGCCGCCAGGAGAGCGGAGGCAGCAGGTAAAGGGAGCCAGCGCTTTGAGGGAACACGGCTGGCAAGGAAGCCCGAGAGGCAGCCCCAAAAATGTATTATGGGGGTGCACACGGGGAGGCACCGTGTTATGCCGTGAGGTGCACGGTGTCCCCGGTGCGCATGCATAGCCCGGTGCGGTACATAGCAGCGCCTCGTATCGGCCGGGCTAGATTGGGCATCGAGCCAGGTGCCATGAAGCCGGCTCAGCGCATCTGGTCTCCAGTGCGTCTCCTCGGGCCGGGGTACATGGCACCAGCCCTATGCATGGTGTCCCCGGTTCGCCAGCACAACCCAGTGCGGGCTATTCCACCTCGCCACACTGGCGTGGCTACGGGGAGCATTCAGACAGGTAGGGTTGGGCAGGCTTGGTGCTCGAGACCTCCAGTGCGCCTTCACGGTCCGGTCTATCCGGTGCCATCTTCACGCACCGTCTCCTTCCTACAGGTGCTCCCGCCTGTCAGGCGCTGCCAGAGTCTCCCTCCAGTCCTGATCTGCCGGAGTCTCCCGCCTGTCAGGCGCTGCCAGAGTCTCCCGCCTGTCAGGCGCTGCCGGAGTCTCCCGCCTGTCAGGCGCTGCCGGAGTCTCCCGCCAGTCCGGATCTGCCGGAGTCTCCCTCCAGTCCGGATCTGCCGGAGTCTCCCTCCAGTCCGGATCTGCCGGAGTCTCCCTCCAGTCCGGATCTGCCGGAGTCTCCCTCCAGTCCGGATCTGCCGGAGTCTCCCTCCAGTCCGGATCTGCCGGAGTCTCCCGTCTGTCCTGAGCTGCCGGAGTCTCCCGTCTGTCCTGAGCTGCCGGAGTCTCCCGTCTGTCCTGAGCTGCCGGAGTCTCCCGTCTGTCCTGAGCTGCCGGAGTCTCCCGTCTGTCCTGAGCTGCCGGAGTCTCCCGTCTGTCCTGAGCTGCCGGAGTCTCCCGTCTGTCCTGAGCTGCCGGGGTCTCCCGTCTGTCCTGAGCTGCCGGGGTCTCCCGTCTGTCCTGAGCTGCCGGGGTCTCCCGTCTGTCCTGAGCTGCCGGGGTCTCCGTCTGTCCTGAGCTGCCGGGGTCTCCCGTCTGTCCTGAGCTGCCGGGGTCTCCCGTCTGTCCTGAGCTGCCGGGGTCTCCCGTCTGTCCTGAGCTGCCGGGGTCTCCCGTCTGTCCTGAGCTGCCGGAGTCGCCCGTCTGTCCTGAGCTGCCGGTCTGTCCTGAGCTGCCGGAGTCGCCCGTCTGTCCTGAGCTGCCGGAGTCGCCCGTCTGTCCTGAGCTGCCGGGGTCTCCCGTCTGTCCTGAGCTGCCGGGGTCTCCCGTCTGTCCTGAGCTGCCGGGGTCTCCCGTCTGTCCTGAGCTGCCGGGGTCTCCCGTCTGTCCTGAGCTGCCGGGGTCTCCCGTCTGTCCTGAGCTGCCGGGGTCTCCCGTCTGTCCTGAGCTGCCGGAGTCGCCCGTCTGTCCTGAGCTGCCGGAGTCGCCCGTCTGTCCTGAGCTGCCGGAGTCGCCCGTCTGTCCTGAGCTGCCGGAGTCGCCCGTCTGTCCTGAGCTGCCGGAGTCGCCCGTCTGTCCTGAGCTGCCGGAGTCGCCCGTCTGTCCTGAGCTGCCGGAGTCGCCCGTCTGTCCTGAGCTGCCGGAGTCGCCCGTCTGTCCTGAGCTGCCGGAGTCGCCCGTCTGTCAGGAGCTGCCGGAGCCGTCCGTCAGCCAGGAGCTGCCGGAGCCGCCCGTCAGTCAGGAGCTGCCGGAATCGCCCTTCTCTCCGGAGCTGCCAGAGTCTCCCGCCTGTCCGGTGCTGCCAGAGTCTCCCGTCCATTTGGGACCTGTGGCTAGGGTCCTCAGTTCGAGGTCGGTGGCGAGGGTCGTCACTCTTAAGAGTCCACGGAGGCAGGCTAAGAGACGGACAAGGACTATGGTGGATTGGGGTCCACGTCCCGTGCCAGAGCCACCACCGCGGACAGACTGTTTCGGCTGTGGCTATGGAACACCGATCTGTTCCCAGGACATGCTACCCTGTCCCGGACCTGCTGTTTTTCAACCCTCTCTCTCCCTCCATCTCTTTCTCTACCGCACCTGCTGTCTCGACCTCTGAATGCTCAGCTATGAAAAGCCAACTGACATTTACTCCTGAAGTGCTGACCTGTTGCACCCTCTACAACTACTGAGATTATTATTTGTTATTTGACCCTACTGGTCATTTATGAACGTTTGAACATCTTGAAGAACGATCTTGCCTTTAATTAACAATGAGCCAAGTGGATAAGAGTGTTGGTCCAGTAACTTAAAGGGTTCTGGTTTGAATCCCAGAGCCGGCATGGTGGAAAAATCTGCATTCTGCCCTTGAGCAAGGCAGTTAAGCCCCAACAACAACTGCTCTCCAGGCATAGATATTGATTAAAGGAAAATTATTTTGGTATTTGTTCAATTAGTCAATTGTTGACATAGTCCCAAAATGTTCTACTTGTCAGCAATCACATTTTCAAGATATGTAACTTTCAAAATACAGAAATCATCCCTGTATGATGCAATTTACATCATATGATGCATAACGCAGCAACACATGATGCAAAATGCTCATACAGGGAGCCTGGTTCCTCTCTAGGTTTCTTCCTAGGTTGGTTCCTGCCTTTCTAGGGAGTTTTTCCTAGCCACAGTGCTTCTACATCTGCGTTGCTTGCTGTTTGGGATTTTAGGCTGGGTTTCTCTATCGCACTTTGCAAAATCTGCTGATGTAAAAAGGGCTTTATAAATACATTTGAAAGTTACATTTCTTAAAAACTTGTTTGCTGACAAGCGAAACATTTTGGGGCTATGTCAACAATGGACTAATGAAACAAATACCAAAAAATAGATTTGGGGTGAAGTTTTCCTTTAAGGCAGCCCCCACACCTATCCGATTCAGAGGGGTTGGGTTGATTGACGGACTACCAGGACGTGTACTCTGAGCATACGCTGACCAACTGGCAAGTATCTTCACTGACATTTTCAACCTCTCCCTGTCTAAGTCTGTAATACCAACATGTTTCAAGCAGACCACTATAGTCCTTGTGCCCAAGAAGACTAAGGTAACCTGACTAATTGACTACCGACACATAGCACTCACGTACGTAGCCAAGTGTTTTGAAAGGCTGGTCTTAGCTCAAATCAAGATCATTATCCCAGAATCCCTAGACCCACTCCAGTTTGCAAACCTCCCCAACAGATCTAGAGATGATGCCATCTCTATTGCACGCAACACTGGTCTTTCCCACTTGGACATAAGGAACACCTATGTGAGAATGCTATTCATTGACTACAGCTCAGCGTTCAACACCATAGTGTCCTCAAAGCTCATCACTAAGCTAAGGACCCTGGGACTTAACACCTCCCTCTGCAACTGGATCCTGGAGTTCCTGACGGGCCAACCCCCAGGTGGTAAGGGTAGGTAACAACACATCCGCCACGCTGATCATCAACATTGGGGCCCCTCAGGGGTGCGTGCTCAGTCCCCTCCTGTACTCCCTGTTCACTCATGACTGCATGGCCAGGCATGACTCCAACACCATCATTAAGTTTGCAGATGACACAACAGTGGTAGGCCTGATCTCCGACAATGACGAGACAGCCTATTGGGAGGAGGTCAGAGATTGTGGACTACAGGAAAAGGAGGACCGAGCACTCCCCGATTCTCGTTGACGGGGCTGTAGTGAAGCAGGTTGAGAGCTGTAAAGCCTATTTGAAATCGGACACTGTGGTGGGATTAACAACAAGATTACCTTTAAAATGGTATAAGATACATGTATGTTTGAGGAATTGTAATTATGAGATTTCTGTTGTTTTGAATTTGGCGCCCTGCACTTTCACTGGCTGTTGTCATATCGATACCGTTAACGGGGTTGCAGCCCTAAGAAGTTTTAATGCAATCTTCTTCGAGTAACTCCCAAAACTGCCTATAGAATTCAACTGACAAGCCATCAGGACCAGGTGATTTACCTTTTTTCATTGAATTCAGAGCCTCTCTAATTCCTTCAATTGACACAGGTGAATCGCAAACTGAGTGGAAATCATCCTCAATTACAGGGACATAATTCTGAATGTGGCAAATGTAGCTTTCACAACCATCTTCCTGAAATTGAGAGCTGTAAAGGTTTTCATAAAAATAATTGACAAATGATGATATTGTAATGGGATCTTTGCATAAAACATTGTTAATTTTGAGTGCAGTTAGATTTTATTTTGTAGTTTCTCTTTTCAAGTGCAAAAAAGTAACTACAGTAAATAGTGTTTCTCACCCCCTCTTCAATCCATTTTGCTCTTGACCTTACAAAGGCACCCTTTGCCAGATCCGTGTAAAGCTGTTCTAATTCTAGTTGTAAAGAAAGTGACAGAACTGATGTTTGTTATTTCACGATGATTGCATCATTTCCCAGTCCAGACCTGCTACTGACTGACCACCACATAGCTACGTCCATTTAACTAGTCAATTATAACTAAATTGAGAATGGAGGTGTGACCAAAATACATGCATTGTTCCAACAGATATTAAAATGTTATTCTCTTTTCCTTTCTTTCAGCTGATGAAGAATTTGATGAGTTGTGTTTTGAGTAGAAGACTGAGGATGAACCTCAACCACAACGACTTGTTTGTGTGATAACCAATTTAGTATTTTCGGGCTAACCATCCTCCTTCTAACCCTGTCCTTCAGACCTCAGAGAAGGACATCATCTGTCGTGAGCAGGGGAACACTAAGGCAGAGGGGGCATCTGATGTGATTCTGTATAAGATTGATGTCCCAGCTAACCGCTATGATCTGCTGTGTCTGGAAGGGCTGGTCAGGGGCCTGCAGGTCTTTAAGCAAAAGTATGTAAACACATCTATATGGAGAATTGTGTGCTTAAACATGACTCTTTGCCAAAGTACTTCAGCTTGTGCTGCTTTATCGTGTGTGTTGTCTTCAGCCGTGTATTGACTTCTCCATGTGTGTTTGTGCTCCAGGATGGAAGCACCTCGCTACAGGCGTGTGAGTCCAGCCAACGGAGAGCCTCAGAGGCTGGTCATCACAGAGGAGGTGGGTGGATAACACGGACAGGTTCTCTGTTTAATGATAGGCAGAGTGTTTGGTGTTCAGAGGAGGTGGGTGGAAATCACGGACAGGCTCTCTGTTTAATGATAGGCAGAGTGTTTGGTGTTCAGAGGAGGTGGGTGGATAACACGGACAGGTTCTCTGTTTAATGATAGGCAGAGTGTTTGGTGTTCAGAGGAGGTGGGTGGATAACACGGACAGGTTCTCTGTTTAATGATAGGCAGAGTGTTAGGTGTTCAGCCTCTTGTGTAGCCTGTCAACTATGTGTCTGTCTATCCCTGTTCTCTCCTCTCTGCACAGACCATACAAACGCTCCACACCGCGTGGCCGCGGCCACCCTAATCTGGTGGTCCCAGCGCGCACGACCCACGTGGAGTTCCAGGTCTCCGGTAGCCTCTGGAACTGCCGATCTGCGGCCAACAAGGCAGAGTTCATCTCAGCCTATGTCTCCCTCCAGTCCCTCGACTTCTTGGCACTGACGGAAACATGGATCACCACAGACAACACTGCTACTCCTACTGCTCTCTCTTCGTCTGCCCACGTGTTCTCGCACACCCCGAGAGCTTCTGGTCAGCGGGGTGGTGGCACCGGGATCCTCATCTCTCCCAAGTGGTCATTCTCTCTTTCTCCCCTTACCCATCTGTCTATCGCCTCCTTTGAATTCCATGCTGTCACAGTTACCAGCCCTTTCAAGCTTAACATCCTTATCATTTATCGCCCTCCAGGTTCCCTCGGAGAGTTCATCAATGAGCTTGATGCCTTGATAAGCTCCTTTCCTGAGGACGGCTCACCTCTCACAGTTCTGGGCGACTTTAACCTCCCCACGCCTACCTTTGACTCATTCCTCTCTGCCTCCTTCTTTCCACTCCTCTCCTCTTTTGACCTCACCCTCTCACCTTCCCCCTACTCACAAGGCAGGAAATACGCTCGACCTCATCTTTACTAGATGCTGTTCCTCCACTAACCTCGTTGCAACTCCCCTCCAAGTCTCCGACCACTACCTTGTATCCTTTTCCCTCTCGCTCTCATCCAACACTTCCCACACTGCCCCTACTCGGATGGTATCGCGCCGTCCCAACCTTCGCTCTCTCTCCCCGCTACTCTCTCCTCTTCCATCCTATCATCTCTTCCCTCTGCTCAAACCTTCTCCAACCTATCTCCTGATTCTGCCTCCTCAACCCTCCTCTCCTCCCTTTCTGCATCCTTTGACTCTCTATGTCCCCTATCCTCCAGGCCGGCTCGGTCCTCCCCTCCCGCTCCGTGGCTCGACGACTCATTGCGAGCTCACAGAACAGGGCTCCGGGCAGCCGAGCGGAAATGGAGGAAAACTCGCCTCCCTGCGGACCTGACATCTTTTCACTCCCTCCTCTCTACATTTTCCTCTTCTCTCTCTGCTGCTAAAGCCACTTTCTACCACTCTAAATTCCAAGCATCTGCCTCTAACCCTAGGAAGCTCTTTGCAACCTTCTCCTCCCTCCTGAATCCTCCTCCCCCTCCCCCCTCCTCCCTCTCTGCAGATGACTTCGTCAACCATTTTGAAAAGAAGGTCGACGACATCCGATCCTCGTTTGCTAAGTCAAACGACACCGCTGGTTCTGCTCACACTGCCCTACCCTGTGCTCTGACCTCTTTCTCCCCTCTCTCTCCAGATGAAATCTCGCGTCTTGTGACGGCCGGCCGCCCAACAACCTGCCCGCTTGACCCTATCCCCTCCTCTCTTCTCCAGACCATTTCCGGAGACCTTCTCCCTTACCTCACCTCGCTCATCAACTCATCCCTGACCGCTGGCTACGTCCCCTCCGTCTTCAAGAGAGCGAGAGTTGCACCCCTTCTGAAAAAACCTACACTCGATCCCTCCGATGTCAACAACTACAGACCAGTATCCCTTCTTTCTTTTCTCTCCAAAACTCTTGAACGTGCCGTCCTTGGCCAGCTCTCCCGCTATCTCTCTCAGAATGACCTTCTTGATCCAAATCAGTCAGGTTTCAAGACTAGTCATTCAACTGAGACTGCTCTTCTCTGTATCACGGAGGCGCTCCGCACTGCTAAAGCTAACTCTCTCTCCTCTGCTCTCATCCTTCTAGACCTATCGGCTGCCTTCGATACTGTGAACCATCAGATCCTCCTCTCCACCCTCTCCGAGTTGGGCATCTCCGGCGCGGCCCACGCTTGGATTGCGTCCTACCTGACAGGTCGCTCCTACCAGGTGGCGTGGCGAGAATCCGTCTCCACACCACGTGCTCTCACCACTGGTGTCCCCCAGGGCTCTGTTCTAGGCCCTCTCCTATTCTCGCTATACACCAAGTCACTTGGCTCTGTCATAACCTCACATGGTCTCTCCTATCATTGCTATGCAGACGACACACAATTAATCTTCTCCTTTCCCCCTTCTGATGACCAGGTGGCGAATCGCATCTCTGCATGTCTGGCAGACATATCCGTGTGGATGACGGATCACCACCTCAAGCTGAACCTCGGCAAGACGGAGCTGCTCTTCCTCCCGGGAAGGACTGCCCGTTCCATGATCTCGCCATCACGGTTGACAACTCCATTGTGTCCTCCTCCCAGAGCGCTAAGAACCTTGGCGTGATCCTGGACAACACCCTGTCGTTCTCAACTAACATCAAGGCGGTGGCCCGTTCCTGTAGGTTCATGCTCTACAACATCCGCAGAGTACGACCCTGCCTCACACAGGAAGCGGCGCAGGTCCTAATCCAGGCACTTGTCATCTCCCGTCTGGATTACTGCAACTCGCTGTTGGCTGGGCTCCCTGCCTGTGCCATTAAACCCCTACAACTCATCCAGAACGCCGCAGCCCGTCTGGTGTTCAACCTTCCCAAGTTCTCTCACGTCACCCCGCTCCTCCGCTCCCTCCACTGGCTTCCAGTTGAAGCTCGCATCCGCTACAAGACCATGGTGCTTGCCTACGGAGCTGTGAGGGGAACGGCACCTCAGTACCTCCAGACTCTGATCAGGCCCTACACCCAAACAAGGGCACTGCGTTCATCCACCTCTGGCCTGCTCGCCTCCCTACCACTGAGGAAGTACAGTTCCCGCTCAGCCCAGTCAAAACTGTTCGCTGCTCTGGCCCCCCAATGGTGGAACAAACTCCCTCACGACGCCAGGACAGCGGAGTCAATCACCACCTTCCGGAGACACCTGAAACCCCACCTCTTTAAGGAATACCTAGGATAGGATAAAGTAATCCCTCTCACCCCCCCTCCCCCTTAAAAGATTTAGATGCACTACTGTTCCACTGGATGTCATAAGGTGAATGCACCAATTTGTAAGTCGCTCTGGATAAGAGCGTCTGCTAAATGACTTAAATGTAAATGTAAATGTGTGGAAATCACGGACCACACCCTCAGTTTAATGGCCTGGGTTCTGGGCAGAGTGTTAGGGTTGTTTAGTTTGGTCATCACAGAGGAGGGTGGGGGTGGAAAACATGGACTTTTAGTTTAATGGCCTGGGTTCTGGGCAGAGTGTTAGGGTTGTTTAGTTTGGTCATCACAGAGGAGGGTGGGGGTGGAAAACATGGACTTTTAGTTTAATGGCCTGGGTTCTGGGCAGAGTGTTAGGGTTGTTTAGTTTGGTCATCACAGAGGAGGGTGGGGGTGGAAAACATGGACTTTTAGTTTAATGGCCTGGGTTCTGGGCAGAGTGTTAGGGTTGTTTAGTTTGGTCATCACAGAGGAGGGTGGGGGTGGAAAACATGGACTTTTAGTTTAATGGCCTGGGTTCTGGGCAGAGTGTTAGGATTGGTTCATACATCTTATAATGAATGAACCACCACTGTAGTCATTTTGTGACAAGATTAATGAAGGTATTGAACTGTTGATGAATGCCTCTACATTTGTAGAGGCTGTGCAAAGGAGGCTTTGGGCCAAGTGTTGGAAGTAAGGGAGTGGAATTTTAGAGATGAATGAGAGAATCCTGACTCAGAGTGTGGGTGTGCCTGACGCAGACGGCTGCTGTGCGACCCCAAGCTGTGGCTGCAGTCCTGAGGAACATCACCTTCACACTGGAACGCTACGACAGCTTTATTGAACTACAGGAGAAACTCCATCAGAACGTCTGTAGGTTAGTCAGACACCTAACACATCTCTACCTTCACAGAAAAATATATATCATTCCCACACATCAGTTTGACCAACTCAGTGGCCTTGAGGTTAGTGTCCGCCCTGAGATTGGAAAGTTGGTGGTTCTGTTCTCAGTCGAATCTTACCATAGGCCTCTATACTTGGCATTCAGTATTAAGGAGATGTCCAGCAGGTGTACATGTATATAAAACTGCCTTATGCTACAGAAATAGGAGATCGGCTCATAGGGCCAGGAGCCTTTCTGGCTGGACAAGGCTTACTTACGCACACCATTTTACCTCTGCATATTTACTGTCAACGTTTTGGTCAGATAACTTTTTTCAATACCATGTCTCATACTTCAGTGATGGCTTTCAGTGTGTTCTTCTCTGGGAGTCGCTGAGATGTGTTGTTGTCTCAGGGGAAGTTGTGACTAGTCTGTGCTCTGTAGGAAAAGGACTCTGATTGCCATCGGCACCCATGATCTGGACACCATTTCAGGCCCCTTCACCTACACAGCCAAACCACCTGGTGACATCCGCTTCAAACCTCTCAACCAGGCAAAGGAGTACACCGCACAGGAACTCATGAGCCTCTACAAGGTGAGCAGGGATTGGCAACAAATATTATGAGCCTCTGTAAAATGAGTTGTGATTGGCTATGGCTAGAGATCTTTTATTTCTGTCATCCTATGTTTCGTTTTCTTTGTATTTCTCCCTCTCAGACAGACAGCCACTTGCGACACTATCTGCACATTATTGAAGACAAGCCTGTATATCCTGTCATTTATGACAGCAACGACATTGTACTGTCTATGCCCCCAATCATCAATGGTGAGGACACACACATATAACCACAGGTTACATGCCAAACTATAAACCTAGTGGACTTCCAATATTGATTAACCCATCGTATGCTGTAGATGCTGTTCTAACAGTCTGTTGTTTTTTTAGGGGACCATTCCAAAATCTCCTTGAATACAAAGAATGTTTTTATCAAGTGCACAGCCACTGATCTTACCAAGGCAAAAATCGCGTTGGACATGATGGTGACGATGTTCTGCGAGTATTGTGAGGAGCCTTTCACGTGAGTCCAGGCAACAGCTGTTTAGATTTCTATCACTGAAATTAAATAACTAATAGCTGAACCTAATGTATTTTTGTGTGTAAAATAAGACCATGAATTAGTGGAAATGATAGTGATAAGAATTTCCTTTGCCCGGCCCCACTTTAAAATACTCCTCTTGATCTATGTCCTGTTCTCTCTCAGGGTAGAGGTGGTTGAGGTGGTGTACCCAGATGGCAGGACCTGCCTGTACCCGGTACTGTGTCCACTTACCATCACTCTGCAGTCTGTTTCCTTTTGTGGGGAAAATATACTCAACAAAATTAGAAACGGAACATGCTAAGTGTTGGTTCCATGTTTCATGAGCTGAAATAATATACATTTTCCATACGCACAAATTATTATTTATCCCAAATTTTGTCCACAAATTTGTTAACATCCCTGTTAGTAAGCGTTTCTCCTTTGCCGAGATAATTTGTCCTACTGACAGGTGTGGCATATCAAGAAGCTGATTAAACGGCATGATCATTACACAGGTGCACCTTGTGCTGGGGACAATAAAAGGCCACTCTAAAATGTGCAGTGTTGTCAAACAACACATTGCCACAGATGTCTCCATTTTTGAGGGAGTGTGCAATTGTCATGGCATGCTGACTGTAAGAATGTCTACCAGAGCTGTTGCCATAGAATTTAATACGAATTTCTCTACCATAAGCCACCTCCAACATCGTTTTAGAGAATTTGGCAGTACGTCCAACCGACCTCACAACCGCAGACCATTTGTAACCATGCCAGCCCAGAACCTCCACATCCTTCTTCCTCACCTGCGGGATCGTCTGAGGCCAGTCACCCGGACAGCTGATGAAACTGAGGAGTATTTCTGTCCATAATAAAGCCCTTTTGTGGGAAAAACAAATTCTGATTGGCCATGTGAAATCAATAGATTAGGGCCTAATGAATTGATTTAAGTTGACTGATTTCCTTATATGAACTGTAACTCAGTAAAATCGTTGAAATTGTTGCATGTTGCGTTTATATTTTTGTGCAGTATATATTAGAACCTGCTCGTCAATATTTAAATTCGGACTATCCCCATTCTATTATTTTCCTAACCCTCTACCTTCCTGCTATACCATGTGACTTCTCAAGAGCTGGTTTACAGGAAGGAGACTCTGTCAGCAGACTTCATCAACCGCAAAGTTGGCATCAGGTAACTAAGTGACTTGAAATAATATCCAAACCTGTTTCTGGAGATCTGGGGCGGCAGGTAGCCTAGTGGTTAGAGCGTTGGACTAGTAACTGAAAGGTTGCAAGATCAAATGCCTGAGGTAACAAGTTAAAAATCTCGTTCTGCCCCTGAACAAGGCAATTATCCCACTGTTCCTAGGCCGTCATTGAAAATAAGAATTTGTTCTTAACTGACTTGCCTAGTTAAATAAATAAAAAATAGGAATGAGGGCTACTTACAGTGTTGGAAATGGATCACAGCAGTGATTGAATGAGGTTATGAGGCATGAGTTGAGATGTTCAGAGGCTTGACCAGTGCTGGACAGGATTTTACTGGGAAGACAAACAACACACTACACAGTTAGACAAAAGAGCTAAGACTGATTTAGTCTAAGCAAAGAGTAATAATGTGATTGTGTATGTGATTGACTCTACATACAGTAATGTGAGGAAATTGATAGAGGTCCTCACAGTGCTTGGAAGGGAAACACTCAATGTGCCAGTGGATGAGCGGGCACATGAGAAGTCGTGGCTTCAGTTCATGTCAGGAGAAAGTTTACAATGGTAGTGGAGTGGAGTAGTCGTCACCTCTTAATCAAGGAACATGAGGGGACTTGGCTGTACATACAAATAGCAGATACATTCCATTACAGCTGTGCCATCGTAGGTTTGGACAACGAGTTTCTCTATGAACTTAAACTCAGACATCTCAATATTCATAAAGTCAAACAGACTGCGCGTCTCTCCCACTTGACACATCAAAGAAGCCCAAAACACGTTCCTGAATAAAACCCTTATCATCCACATACCTGACGATAACTGACAACTGCAAGCAGACTGGTGGCACCATAGGGCCCAGAGCAGTGGGGCAATTTTTAACAGTTGATTAGACTGAAACAATGTCTTGTTTTCATCTGATATAGCATGTCAGATTTGTACTGTTTAGGTGTAGCCTAGGCTGCTGCAACATTTATGCCATGAGTTTTTGCTTGTCTGTCCGGAGTGATTGTGTTATCATCTTTGTTAAATAAGTACTGGAGGTAAGTGGAAAGCCTCCCTGAGTGCTTGTGAAAAAAGGTTGATGCAACACATATCTCATTAATCTAACATTTGGAAGCTATGAAATAATTCTGAATTGTTTCGACATCCCAGAAAAGACAGCCGAAAGTTTGATATGTTCAGCAAGTAAAGCATTGTAATGTGCAATTACCTCTGCAAGCTCCTTGTAGTTGCCCCTGTTAACCAAACTTTCCCTCTGGTCGTGTCCTCTAAAAGCACATTCTTGAATGCCCTGTTTTTGTTTTTTAATTTAGCTGAACGATTGATGTTCTTCATGTCACTATACCCACCTTTGACCAAGGCTCAGACTTTCCAAAAAGCAGGGAAGGCCAGCAATACAGGTGGCCTGATGAAAGGCTCCCTGTTAACCAGCTAATGTTATACTTTTGATACCAGTTTGTATTGAATGCAGAGGTTGACCCTCACTTTTAATTCGCACCTTTTCCATGTATCCCCAGAGAATGAAAGGGGTTCTTCAACAAAAAGGCCACAACATTTTCGGCAGCGTTGATCATTCTACCATTCTGGTGGAGAAAACAGCACACTCATGCTGGTAGCTACTGAAGTTAGCAAGGCAAATGTAAATAAATTGCACTAACTGGACACACAAATAATGTTCTAAAACCAAGAAAACTATTTATAATGTACCTCCTCCATCTCCTGTGACTTGAAAAAACAAATTTGAATTGAATAATATCCCCAAATGTAAAATGCTCAACTATAACTCTTCACTCTTAATCTCTATCCAACAATGTCACCAAGCCTCTCAACACACAGAACCCCCATAATGCTCGGTGTCACAATCCCAACACAACACAGTAGGTTCATTCTCTGAATGAACAATTCTATGATTGGATGGACAACATGTCAGTTCATACTGCAAAAGCTTTCATTGGTTGGAAGACGTCCTCCGGAAGTGGTCATAATTACCATGTATGTCTATGAAAGCGGGTGAGTCCTGCACGCCCCCTAGGTTTTGTATTGAAGTCAATGTAGCCAGAGGAGGACGTAAGCTAACTGTCCTCCGGCTACACCATGGTGCTAGCCCAGACAGTGCTGTTGAAGTTACTGTAGACCTTTATTGCAAAACAGTGTATTTTAGTCAATTATTTGGTGACATATGAATATATTTAGGGTAGTTTTATCTAAAAAGGATAACTTTTTAAATGTTTCACAATTTTTTCAATTTTAATTTCACTGAGGAGGATGGTCCTCCCCTTCCTCCTCTGAGGAGCCTCCACTGCAACATTTCTGCAGATGCTTATAAATGGTTTACATTGTACATATTTAGCAGACACTCTTATCCAGAGCGACTTGCATGAGAATGATGGTTAATTGCCTTGCTCAATGACATTTTTTTAACCTAGTCTGTTCAGGGATTCGAACCAGCAACCTTTCAGTTACTGACCCAATGCTCTTAACCGCTAGGATACCTGCCGCTGTTTGTTTGTAATGGTTTGTTTGTCTCCAGTGAGTCAACTGAGCACATCGCCCAGCTGTTAACCAAGATGTGCTTGCGCTCAGAGGTCACAAGCGACGGCGAGGCGAACAGATCGAGGTGGAGATCCCGCCCACGCGCTCTGACGTCATCCACACCTGTGACATCATGGAAGACGCCGCCATGGCGTACGGTTTCAACAATATTCCGCGCACCACGCAGCGCACCTATACCGTAGCCAGTCAGGTGAGGGTATTCTTCAGCAGGTTATTCAGGAGTGAAGTTGATTGGTTGTTGACTGGAGCTACTGGTTGGGTGGTATTGTTTTCTATCTCATGACTGTTGTGTTTTTAGCTCCCACTGAATAAGCTGTCAGAGCTGCTGAGACAAGACCTGGCTGCTGCTGGATTCACAGAGGCCCTCACCTTCGCCCTGGTAATGACACCTCACTCTCTCTACCTTTTGTGGACTCCAGGAAGAGTAGTTTCTGAAAAAGCTAAAGGGGATCCAAATAATAAACATGCACACACATTTTCATGTGTTGTATCTGTCTTCCTGTGCAGTGTTCTCAGGAGGACATAGCTGACAAGCTGTTGAAGAACATCTCAGAGACAAGAGCATGTCACATCTCCAACCCCAAGACAGCTGAGTTCCAGGTGGACCACCATTACTGTGGATTAATCATGTCTCTATGATAACATTATAAACTGCCCCCCTTTAGACTCTGAATGATTTCTTATGATTGGTATCAATTACAGAAATGATCAAGTAAAACAGTTGAATGGATTCTATCACCCCCTGTTCATGTGAGTGTTTACTACAAAAGAGAGTGCTGGGTGGATTGGTCAGCGGCTGGTGGTGGTGTTAACAGCAGTGCTTGTCTTCTCCACCAGGTGGCGCGCACCACCCTGCTGTCAGGCCTGCTGAAGACTGTGGCTGCCAACAGGAAGATGCCTCTGCAGCTTGTGAGATTTCAGATGTGGTGCTCAAGGATGAAACCAAAGGTGTGTTTGTGTGTGGGTGTGACCCAAGTATTCATCATGTAGTGTATTCACGGATATGTGTAGAAATAATGTCATTGTATGCCTGCCTTTCTAATTTCTTTATTAGGACAAACATGAATGTACATACTGATTCCCTCATACTCAAGAAGACACTGTCATTATCAGTTTTTAAAGACATCCCAATGGCCACGTTGTCCTCTGCTCTCCCAATCAGATGTGGGGGCCAGGAACAACCGTCGTCTGTGTGCTGTCTACTACAACAAGAGTCCTGGGTTTGAGGTGATCCACGGCCTGATGGACAGGGTCATGCAGCTGCTGGAGGTCAAACCAGGCCAGGGCAATGGCTACCCCATCCAGGCTGCCGACGGTAAGACAACCAGGGAGCCATCTCACTAGTTTAAACTGGACTCTCTCTGACTCACTCATTCACCCCCCCCCACCGATGTGCGTGTCTCCTGCACAATCAGACATGAGGGAAATCGATGGCCTCAAGTACCACAGAGAGAGAGGGATGAGGAGGTTGCAAAGAGGGAGAGCAGGGGTGCGGAGGACAGAGAGAGACTTGGAAATCAGGGGATAGAGAGGGAGAGCATGTAGTTACAGCAGGGGGAGTCAGACTGCATGTGAGTCATGTCTGCTGCTGCAGTACCCCTGTCTGAGTTTACAGGGAGATAGACTGGCACATCCATGGGCATTTAGACTGCCTGAAACAAACACACTTACACAGCTACAAAGAAAACCACTTCAACTGTTACATTTACACGACTAGCAAACTATTATGCAGACCAGACATACAACACGCATGCAAAAAAAGATGTGCTCCTCATGTCCGTGTGACCTTAACCCCATTACAGGGTCATGATCTTATGCAGGACCTCCCGCAATGTTACCCTATGGGGGGAGGGAGGGACTCTTAAGGAGCAGATGCCTATGTTTCACTTAACTGTCAAATTCAGCCCTTCCTGTTCACTGTTAAAGGCATGCTTGACTGTCTGGTTAGTGTTGACCTTGGCTCAGAGAGAATGAATCTGAGAGGGTTTTCAGGGTTGGTGGAATAGGTTGTCACTTGTCAGGCTGGCTGGCTGGCTTGAATTTAGCTATTAGTGTACCATTTTTAAAGACTGGTTGTCATGGTGCTGCCCTGCTTTTGAAGAGACACACAATGTAGAGCGCTTTCTGTTGCTAGTTAGGAGTTAGCATCTGAACAGTGAGCTAAGGAGTACATTAGCTTTTAGGAGCAAAGCAACATGGGAAGAAGTGAAGCACCATGGAGAAGAGAACAGAACAGCATAGGAATGGAACATGTCTGTGGAGTCATAGCAACCCTGAGCCTAGATGGGCTCCTTGAACAGGCTCTAAGCAGTCATTGTTTTAAAAAACATTGTCAGTCAGCTCTGTCTCACATCAAATCAAATGTTATGTGTCACGTGCCAAATACAACAGGTGTAGACCTTATAGTGAAATGCTTACTTACAAGCCCTTAACCAACAATGCAGTTTCAAGAAAATACATTTTTTTAAAGTAAGAGAAGAATAAGAAATGATTAAAGAGCAGCAGTAAATAACAATAGTGGGGCTATATACAGGAGGTACCAGTACAGAGTCAATGTACGGGGGCACCGGTGTTGAGGTAATATGTACAAGTAGGTAGAGTTATTAAAGTGACTAACTATTCCACATATCTGAGAATAGTAATGTCTCATTATCTCTTGAGTCTCTTGAGTCTGTGGAAACATTTATTCAGAGAATACACTTTTGACGTTTATTTTCACTGGACCACTGAGAAGCCTCATCACTTGTCCTTCCTTCCCACCCCCCTCTTCGGTTTCCATTCCACCTTCTTCCCTGGTCGCTGTGCTGAGATCTTTGCACGCGGGAAGAGCATAGGACGCCTCGGGGTCCTTCACCCTAGTGTCATCAACCACTTTGAGCTCACCATGCCATGCTCCGCCCTGGACATCGACATCGAGCCCTTCCTGTGATGTCACACCGACACACACCGAACTTGTAAGACCACCAAACTCATCAACCAACACAGGTTAATTTACACATGCTCAGTCCATCCCAACACAGGTGTTCCCAGCTCCAGCAGAGTACGGCCCAACCCTCTCCAGCGGAACTCACGTTTTCACGCAAATCTCCCATTGACATCACACTGAAAGCTTGAGATATGAGTGCAAAAGTTAGGATTCGGACCCAAATTAATTGTTCAGTTGATATCATGCATGGTATTTCTGTTGGACAAATGTACATCAGTGTATGAAGTAACCATAGAAACTTTTGGCTGGTACAGTGCATTTGGAAAGTATTGACCCCTTGACCTTGTCCACATTTTGTTATGTTACAGCCTTTTTCTTAAATGGATTCCATAGTTTTTTTTTTAAGGAAATATCACATTTACATAAGTATTCAGACCCTTTACTCAGTACTTTGTTGAAGCTCCTTTGGCAGCAATTACAGCATTGAGTCTTCTTGGGTATGACGCTACAAGCTTGGCACACCTGTATTTGGGGAGTTTCTCTAATTATTCTCTGCAGATCCTCTCAAGCTCTGTCAGGTTGGCTGGGGAGCGTCGCTGCACAGCTATTTTCAGGTCTCTCCAGAGATGTTCGATTGGGTTTCAGTCCGGGCTCTGGCTGGGACACTCAAGGACATTCGAAGACTTGTCCTGAAGCCACTCCTGCGTGGTCTTGGCTGTGTGCTTAGGAATGTTCGCCCCTGTCTGAGGTCCTGAGCGCTCTGGAGCAGGTTATCATCAAGGATCTCTCATCTCATCTTTCCCTCGAAAGACTAGTCTCCCAGTCCCTGCTGCTAAAATACATCCCCACAGCATGATGCTGCCAACACCATGCTTCACCGTAGGGATAGTGCCAGGTTTCCTTCAGACGTGATGCTTGGCATGCAGGCCGAATAGTTCAATCAGCCCAGAGAATCTTGTTTCTGAGGGTCTTTAAGTGCCTTTTGGCAAACTCCAAGCGGGCTGTCATGTGCCTTTTACTGAGGAGTGGCTTCCGTCTGGCCACTCTACCATAAAGGCCTGATTGGTGGAGTGCTGCAGAGATGGTTGTCCTTCTGGAAGGTTCTCCCATCTCCACAGAGGAGCTTTGTCAGATTGAGTTGGGTTCTTGGTCACCTCCTTGACCAAGGCCCTTCATTCCCGATTGCTCAATTTGGCAAGGTGGCCAGCTCTAGGAAGAGTCTTGGTGGTTCCAAACGTCTTCTATTTTAGAATGATGTAAGCCACTGTGTTCTTGGACCTTCAATACTGCAGACATTTTTTTCCCAGATCTGTGCCTCGACACAATCCTGACTCTGAGCTCTACGGACAATTCCTTCGACCTCATGGCTTGGTTTTTGCTCTGACATGCACTATCAAATGTGGGATTTTATATAGACAGGTTTGTGCCTTTCCAAATCATGTCCAATCAATTGGATTTACCACAGGTGGACACCAATCAAGTTGTAGAAACATCTCAAGGATGATCAATCGAAACAGGATGCACCTGAGCTCAATTTCGAGTCTCATAGCAAAAGTTCTGAAATTATTAAAAAAAATTTAAATACATTTTCTAAAAACCTGTTTTCACTTTGTCATTATGGGGTATTGTGTGTAGATTGAGGGGATTTTAAAAAACAAACATTTTAGAATAAGGCTATAATGTAACAAAATGTGGGAAAAGGAAAGAGGTCTGAATATTTTCAGAAGGCACTGTACATAGTGTGGCTGTATTTTTATCTCCATGGTAATTAAAATGTACATGAGACAGCCTGTGAATTCACTGCAGAGCTGTATTTCTGAATTCACTGCAGTCCTGTTTCACATGAGCTTTTAACCCATATACTGTACCATTAAAAGACATTGCTCTGAGCAATAATTTCAATTCCAGTCATTTACATTAAAGGTTTGTCTTATACAGCATAGAGGCCTATTGCACTGTGAGTGTAAATAACAGGAAGCCACAGCTGTGGTTCAACAGGTTTCATGGTTTATTTTTGACTTACATGGTCTTGTTAGGTGGGCGAATGCTCTTGGGCGGAGCTTCATCTACTTAATGGAAGGTACAATAGGACAAACTCTGACATGCAGTACTGTAATTATGAAGATGTTGCTTAGGTGTGGTTGTGGTAGTGAGAGGAAGGAGGTATCAAGAACTTAAAGTGAAAGGACAAAACGGTCAAATAGCATGTTGCAAATAAAATTGGTGTAATTCAGAATTTTTATATTTGTCTTGTCTTTCAAAGTTACACAATGTGTGAAATACAGAATCGATGTATAAAATGTACAAATGTCACAAATATACAAGGCACATTTACTTGTTAGGATCCTGTCATCATTCATGTTATATAGTAACAGCATTGGGTCATAGCGGTCCCAGTACTATGAACAGTCTATTGACCAGAATAGAGTGGACCAGGCCTGTGAATTTATACGGCACCTCAATCTCCTTCCTTCTCCCGGCGTCTGTCTTTGACTGACAGTCCATAGCAGGAGCACAGCACCCACAGACTGGCTGTCTTCACCATCTGTCGAGTCGCCACCAACGCCACAACACCCACCACAAAGCGGCGCTGCCCAGGGCTAAGCCACCCAGTGTCAGTGCTGGCAGGGGTACGGGTAGCACCCCCTGGGGATCAAACGTCACCCCCAGCCTCTCATTCACCCAGTAGCCCACAGAACAGCCTGCACTCACCCCCAGGATGGTGGTGTAATGGTCCAGCTCGGGTTAGGTGTAGCTCAGGAAGAAGGCCAGTACCAATGCCCTGAGTGGGGAGGTGAGCTGTAGCCGGTCAAATGTTTCCCAGTATGGATAGGTGACCACTATCAATGTGGCTGAGATTAAAGCACCACAGATCACATCCTGAAACCAGCAGGGAGGGGAGTGTATTTTTTGTACATGTATTTGATACATTTTTGTAACTGCTTAGACAGACATTCATAGTAGTTTGAAGGGTGATGTGGTCTTTATGGTGATGAAGTGCTAGTCTGAGTCAGAGGAGGCTGGTGGGAGGAGCTATAGGAGACAGGTTCATTGTAATGGCTGGAATTGAATTAATGGAACAGAGTCATACATTTGGTTTCCAAATGTTTGATACCGTTCCATTTATTTCATTCCAGCCATTACAATGAGCCCGTCCTCCTATAGCCCCTCCCACCAGCCTCCTCTGGTCTGAGTGTTGCTCTGGAACCTCTATCTCAACTTTACAGGTCATAATGAACTACTTATTCTTATGTAAAGGCATGATGAGTGTCAAAGTGAAAGGCAGGTCCCCCTAGCTAACAGTGCCAGCCAGACATACAGTATGAATAATAAATACTGCATTGGGTCTGAATGTTTTATACAATACTTTATATAGTACTGTCGGGGCAGAGCAGAGGAAGAGACTCACCAGATCAGAATGCATGCCTGTGTACAGATGCCTTCAGACACACCTACACAGACGACATCACCGCCACAAGCAGACCCACTTCAAACTGAAACTGTGGACAGAATATATAGGTACACACGCAAATCACACTCAGACGTGGCTACACACACTACTACAAAATACACAACTATCTGATGAGACGTTCTCTGATACTTTGATAAATAAGGGATACAATCTGAAAACCTCCGTTTGGGACTGTCAGACTGATGGTGTAACCAAGAAATTCTCAACATTCTTCCGTACAGAGTCGGAACGTGCTTAATCCAGCTAGCCAATAGGAGGGAAATGAAAATATTGTTTATACACCTATCCAATTCCTCCAGATCTACACGGCTCTAGGGGGGTTGTTTCTGGGCAGGGCCATGCTCTTATCTTCCACTTTGTGCTCACCTTTTCTCTTTTCCTCTTGTTGATATTTGTCCTCCATTAGTCAGTCCTCCATTAGTCAGTCCCCCTAAGACAACAGCTATCTGTCATCCATCTATTCTGCCACTTTGACATATGGACTGTCTTAAAGTAATTTTTTTACTCATGTCTTTCCATCTCCCTCCTTTAATATAATTTGCCTGTCTTTTTGTTTCTCTCCATTTCAATGACAGTGAAGCAAGCCCATGTCATGTATATTCATTGACCTCCTTTTCCCTCCCTCCCTCCTCCTCCTCTCTTTCCTGTGTCTGTTCCTTCCCCTTGTAGCTAGGGGGGTCTTTCAAAAGAAGTTAATGAAGAGAGGACTCTGAATGGACACAAAGGATGCTGGGATGGAGGGGACACTGTGATTGACTGTCCTGACCTTTCACCCCTCGACCTAAGATATTGCCTCAGGCCATTCAGACCACTGCACCAGACCACTACACATCTATAGCTATGTGCCCTCTCAGAAACATAAACTAAGTCGCCGCTGCACCAGACCACTATAGCTATGTGCCTTCTTTGATTCTCAGAAACAATGTCACCACATGCATAGATATGCATGCTCTCTCAGAAACAATGTCACCACTGAAGCACACTACCACTGTATCTGAGGCTGGTGCACACAACCACTATCTGAGGCTGGTGTTTGAGTAGCTGATTGATTGTTGTGTGTGTGTGAGAGAGAGGGAGAGAGATTGACAGTCATTTACTCTATAGTCAATCAGAGGAACAAACAGCAGCTGTGTGGGTGTGTCTGAAGGTGACTGATGGTGACTGGCCATCACAGAAATGTTCCATATGCACAAAAAGCTTATTTCTCTCAAATTTCGTCCAACCGGCCTCACAACCGCAGACCACATGTAACCACGCCAGCTCAGGACCGCCACATCCAGCTTCACTACCACAGACCACATGTAACCACGCCAGCTCAGGACCGCCACATCCAGCTTCACTACCACAGACCACATGTAACCACGCCAGCTCAGGACCTCCACAACCAGCATCTTCACCTGCTGGATCATCTGAGGAGGGGTGTGGGGGTACTGAGGGCTATTTCTGTCTGTAATAAAGCCCTTTTGTGGGGAAAAACTCCTTCTGATTGGCCACTTTGACATATGGACTGTCTTAAAGTCATCTTTTTATTGACCTCCCCTGCTGGCTCCCCAGCACCCCTGCCCAGTCATGTGAAATCCATAGATTAGGGCCTAATAAACTGATTTCCATTAACTGTAACTAACTGTAACTATCTTTGAAATTGTTGCATGTTGCATTTATATTTTTGTTCAGTATAATTAACTATGTGGCACGAAACTCCATGTTTACTTCTATGGTTCTGTACAGGCCTTGTCCCAGGGAAGGGTGCAAGCGATGAGTCTCCCCCAAGACTGAGTAGCAGAAGCTTGGCAGGGGACCCAAGGGGATCAAGACGCTGCATGGGCCTCACCTGAACCCTGTAAGCCACACTGAGGAGGAGGGTGAAGATGGTGGTGGCGGCCATGGCGTGGGTGGTGGGAAGGACATACACAGCTTCCACACACTTCTCCAGCTAAACCACCGGGGGCGATAGAGGGCGAGGCCGCTTCAGCACAGCCTTCTGTGCCTGGCTGATGTACATCACCATCTGGAGAAGATAAGGAAAAGAGGAGAGGCAGAGAAGAGAAGGGTAAGTCTTTCATAAAGGGCTTTACTAATACATTTGATTGGTTGGAACTCGGTACACTTTTACTGTGCAAAGAATAAATGAAAAACATTGTAATGTATGAACTAACTGGATTGTTCAATGCTCCATTAAGAATGGCCACACAGTATGCTATAAATAAGTAATCATTCAGTCTGTAGTAACCAGTTTGCAAGAAGATGCAAGGTACACTTCTATAAAAGGAGCACAGTCTGCAGTTGCTCAGTAACGCAATCTACTGTAAGAATCAAATACATCCATGAGCTGCTGACACAGTGTCTTCAGTTGATGCTGACTGTGTACCCCTACAGTAACACAGACACGCTCCACAGAACTCAGCTTCTGACACAATGGTTGTGAAACAACTGATATTTTAGTGATACAGCAGAGAGTTTGTGCAGAAAAACAATGTATCACAAATGCATTGTACATCAGTAGCAAAACCTTAGTGTGTATGTGGCCAGAGAGAGTGTGCAGTGTGCAGGCAATGCCAGGCCAGGGATGTGCGCCAATCAGTACACGCTGACGGTCTACTACACATCCTTAGGAGACGGCGCTAGTGCGACACGGGGGCTGACCCTCCACCCAGGCTAGAGTTGTATTTAGCTCTGCCTGTTATATTTAGAGAGAGAGATGGGGGAGGAAAGAGTGTGCAAGCTACAGAAAGAAAGATAGAGGTGGTAACCATGATTCTTCCTACTGACAAGATGGGGAGACTATAGTCATTGAGTGTTTGAGTAACCATGGTCCATGAGAGAGAGAACTGCCTATAGGCTTCTTATCCTCATGGTTAGCATAGCAACCAGTTTATAGACTGAAAGTGAAACGAGGAGGGAGGTAGGAAAGACAGTCACTATCTCTAGCAATCAGCCACTTGTTCCCTGGAGGCTACTGCCTCCAAGACACGGGCACCATTTACTCTGCCTCCACCCCAATGAACATGTATTTATTCATCACTGCTATAGTTATGATGTATATCGTGCTATTTATATTGTTGTTTTTTATGACCATTTGTGTTTTATTTCACTTAGTCCTTCCTGCATGTTGGAGCTCAGAGCCTAAGATTTTCACTGTACCCTGCAATCACAACTGCAACCCTGTACATGTGACTATTAAACACTTTGAATCTGACATAGCGTACCCTGCTCGTTACCAGCCAACCAATCATTATCAATCCCACGGGTACTGTCCTCAGATCAACCTATACAGTGGGCCGTCACATTAGGCTCTTTGTGTGGGCCACATCAAAGGACTGACCAGGCTCCATCACATGAAGACATGAGTTAAAGATGGTGCAGGTCATAAACAGATAGTAGCAGCACAGAGTTAGCTGAATGAATGAGAGTATTGATCAGGCCGAGTGTCGCTCTGGACTTTGATCTGTCAACATAGGAGGGTGGTGGGTTGGGGAGGAATGGACTGTTCCTGCAACAAGATCTCATATTTTCCCATCGAAATGTGATATATTATGGACACATTCATTCTGCATGGTTACAGTAGCAATTCCGTGTGGTAACAATGTTAAAACAGAAACAACTCAAAAGGTTAAGACTTTAGGCATCCATTAAGAGTGGTTAAGGTTAGGGCTACGGTTTGGTGAAGGCTTAAAACAAAATAATAAAAAACAACATTGTTGGTTTGTTTTCTGATAAAGTAATAAATGCTGGTTTAAGTCCTGTCAATACAGCATGCTTTAGGAAGAGGACCAGAGTGGAGAGGCTCAGTCTCTAATTCCATGACATTAGTTATGATCATTAAGAAAAGCCATGTGTTACCATGGCGACCGATGTTACCCTGTAATTAAGGTGCGTGTTGTGCTAAATGAGAGGAGTGTGTGTGCATGGACAGCGTGAACCCTAGAAAACACCAGCTTCACAATAAGAGAGGGCTTTACAACCGCAGAGCTGTTTGCCCTAAGGGCAGTCAGACCAAATGGTTCCCATAGAGAGAGAACCTCAAAGCAATGACCAGGTCAATAAAACAGGCTGACCAGACTAGAGATCAACTTAGGTTGCAATGTCTAACTACACTCGTCTAGAGAGTAACTCTGTGTGCAAGGTGTCTAGGTGTTCAGAGTTCACTGCCCAAACCGTTCCTCCCCTGGGGCAGAACATGGGCAGGTTGCTCAAAGAGCACACACCTTGTGCTGGAGGAGAGGAAACAAACTTACTGTCACTCACTGTCAGAGAGTGTGTGTGTGTGTTTGAGCTTCATGGACAAAGCATAACTAGATGCAGGAACGTGTATGATCTATGAGTATAAACTATTAATTATTAGATTGTTTATAACTCAGTAATAAATAGTTGATACAATGGTTGAAATTGTGTGATTGTTAATAGGTGCTTGCCAAATAGTGAGTAATTTAGAGACCCTCTTGTTCTGTCCTTTTACTCTGTAGCACCAGTCAACCTGGCCCCATGTGGTCCTTGTGGCCTGGGGACATTGTGATGTCAGGACCAGGTCAGAAAGGGGTAAGGGGGGGGTCAGAGAGGGGTAAGGGGTCAGAGGTGGTGAAGGAGAAGAAGAGCATTATTGTTGCACGCTCTCTCTCTCTCTTTCACATACGATAAAACATACTATTGTATGGGATGTTCAGTCTTGTCTTCATACCATCATGGCCAGCCAATCATCCCCAGCTTACAATTGGCTCATTCATCCCTCCTCCACTCCCCTTAACTATTCCCCAGGTCGTTGCTGTAAATGAGAATGTGTTCTCAGTCAACTTACCTGGTAAAATATGGGTTAAATAACAATTCCAGCAAAGCATCAGTCTGACCACCAAGGCACACACTGATCTGGCATACCATATTTGGCTTATGGTGTGGGTATTTCTTATGGTGTGGGGTATTTCCAACAGTTTAACATGTCTTTCCTGTAATGAAACCACAGGTATGAATTGAATAGGTAGCAGGGGAAGAGAGAGAAAAGATGGATGGGTTGAAGAGCAGAGAAGAATCTCTTTTTGCAACCACAGGTGAGTTACGGTCCAGATGTTGACGAGATGTCTGCAGTGGAAGGGGTCCAGGTTCCAGTGTAAGCAAGGCGGGAAGGTGAAGACCTCGTGACCCAGCCCAGCTGACACCAGGAACAGGAAGTATAGCAGCCAATTCCTCCTCTCATACGGCGGCCTAGCAGACAGCTGTGGGGGGGTACAGAGTTAGGACCTCACATATTCGAAGAGGAGTAGTCTCTAGACCAGGGATCATCAACTAGATTGAGTCGCAAGTCAATTTTTTCTTGAGCGGATGGTCAGGGGTCTGGAACATAATATGACTGCAAATTGACCGCAAGAAGCCTAAACAGATATAATATCTGACTAAAACAATCATTTCAAACCTTGATTACATGTGGGGACAGTGTCTTGACTCTTCGTGGTCATTCAAAATCCCAGTTATTGTAAGAGTAGGGGTGTTCACTCCGGTGTCATGGCTAAATTCCCAACCTGGCCACATTTCATCCCTGCCACCTAATCATCCCCTTCCTTCCTAATTGGCATATATCACTCCTCACCTCTCCACCTGATAGCTGATGTGTGGTGAGCGTTCTGGCACATAAATGGTCGCCGTGCATTACCCAGGTAGGTGCTACACATTGATGGTGAATGAGGTAAGTTTCCCCCTTACTATGTAAAGCGCTTGAGTACCTCAGTTGGCAGAAAAACGCTGTATAAATCCAATCTATTATTATTATTATTTCTATTATATCTTTATATTATGTTTGGGGATACTTGGGAACACATTTCCAAAATTAAAATCACTTGGAGCTGATTTCCTGGTGTTTTTACCGTATTTTATGTCCAAGAATTAAATATTAGAATTGTTGATTTTTTTGCTCAGAAACCCCCCCGAGGGCCAAACTGCTGACTGCCAGTTGGAAAACCCTGCTCTACACAGACAGATTGCCTCCCACAATATAAGATCTGCGATATCTGATACTAGAAGAGGAGGGAAACGTTACTGATTACAGTAAACTTTTTGTCACTCATTCACAGTGTAAAAGCACAGTAGCCTACAGCATAATAACAAAAAGGAGGCTCATTGCAGGTCATTGTCATTCCTATAGTTTCCACTCTTCTGTAACCATATCCTGACCAAGAGAACTACTTGTAGCCTCAAATGAACATTTAGTGAGATCAACTACAGTATTTGTATATGGTCTTTTCTACTCGTGTAGAAAATAATAGACCAAGGAGTATTGTTATCAGTTCCAGCCTTTGGACAGCTTTGTCAATTGCAAAGTCTTTATCTCATGAGTCACATGGACATGAAACGCAATTACTTCTGATTTTAATTAAGAAAAAATATTTTGTATTTTGGAAAATAATTTGACCAAACATGTTTTAAGCACTGCCATTTCTGGTAGTCACCATCAGGACATCCAATGTGTGATGGTAGGAAAAGAGAAACAGAACCATGTGCGGCAGATCCAGTTGTGACAAGTGTTGTAATGTACGTAAGTAAAAACACTTTAAAGTACAACTTCAGTATTTTTGGGCGGTATCTGTACTTTACTATTTATATTTTTGACAACTTTTACTCCACTACATTCCTAAAGAAAGTTTCCCATACAGTTTCCCTGACACCCAAAAGTACTCATTACATTTTGAATGCTTAGCAGGACAGGAAAATGGTGTAATTCACACACTTAAAAGAGAGAATCCCTGGTCATCCCTACTGCATCTGATCTGGCGGACTCACTAAACACAAATGCTTTGTTTGTAAATTATGTCTGAGTGTTGGAGTGTGCCCCTGGCTATCTGTAAAAAAAATGTTTTTAAAGAAAGAACATTGTGCGGTCTGGTTTGCTTAATATTTGAAATTTGAAATGATTCATACTTTTAGCTTTACTTTTCATACTTAAGTATATTTAAAACCAAATACTTTTACTCAAGTAGGACTTTACTGGGTGACTTTCACTTGAGTCATTTTCTATTAACGTATCTTTACTTTTACTCAAGTATGAAAATTGGGTCGTTTTTCCACCACTGGTTGTGACATGATCCTCATCTGCGCCAGCCAAAAGACCATCAACAGTCCTCATCAGGCTGGAACGGCTGTTGATACTGAATGTCTGTTGTATCTAAGTTTAAAGTAGCCTAAACTAAACAATAGGCTAACTGCTCAAGTCAGGTTATAGGCTATGTAATGTTCCATTTGAATACCCTAACAAACACGGATGTTGGGTTGTTTATTTAGGCTAGTCATTATGTTTTCATCTGATTGTCAAACAAATCACTTTACATGAGCACTTGAGTTTCAAAGTTTGTGGAAGCTTACAATTTATCCTTCCATTTCTACAAATCTGCATACCAGTTAGGATTTTCATATGCATATTTTCATGGAACAGTTTCATTTAAATAATAACATTTTATTTTCTCAAAATCATTGTGACTTGTTAATCATACAAATCTGAATTAATCAAAAAGTTAAAATTCAACAAATGCGAAAGCACACTGTGATTCATTGGCAGCTAAAGAAATGAGTGCATGCATGAAACTCAGCGATGGCCTGCCTATAGGCCAATGCAGCAGTAGGCCTATCATTTCCATTGTCGACTAAGTAAAAATACATAAGGCCGACAATTAAAAACTGTAGAAAATATCCTGATGGAAATGACGGTTCTTTCAATCACATTCATCTCTTGACTCCACCCATCTGCCTCCCTTTCTTTCTGTCTTGACATTAACTATTGCTAGTGAAGTGCAACATTGTATCAAATCAATCAATGATTGGGTCCAGCCTGAAGCTGTCACTCTAGCACACTTGCAACATTGTATCAAATTGCCTATTCCGGGCCCTCGAGTTTCCCCATCCCAGTGAGCTCAGGACAGACAGCTGTTTTTGGGAAAAGTGTTCATGTATTTCATGTTTCCACTGGATATATCAGATCATGATATTTGCTATTTCACACTGAGGCTTGATGAGTATCCAGGGGGAGCGTGTTGGAAAGGTTTTTCAAATACTGTTAAATAAACACTTTGTTGACTTGTGAGGTGAAGAATACATTTCTGGGAAGGTCAGCTTATTAGTGGTGGACATGTTGAGTTAAGACAATCAGAAATCAGACATCCCAAAATGGGCACTTTCCAATTTTGCTCACAGCAGGCAAGGTATACTCTTAGAAAAAAATGGTACTATCTGGAACCTAAAAGGGTTATTCGGCTGTCCCCATTGGAGAACCCTTTGAATAACCCTTTTTTGTTCCATGTAGAACCCTATTGGGAACCATTTTCACAGAGGGTTCTACATGGTACCCAAAATAGTTCTCCGTGCAACCAAAAAGGATTCTACCTGGACCCAAAAATGATTCTACTTGGACCCAAAAAGGGTTCTCCTATGGGGACACCCGAAGAACCCTTTTTTTCTAAGAGTGTAGGTCTACTTCTATGCGTGATTAGGCCCGCACGCTTCCTCAACATTAACAGGACAGAGAAACCAGACATGCTCATTGCTCCAAACAGAAGACAATTAAATAATTGTCAAAACTCATACATTATGGTTATGAAATAAACCAAAAACGTGTTTCTCACAAGTGTAGCAGGTTTTGAAATCTGTAAAAACAGTTTCCACTCTGAGAATGGTAAATGACTGTAATTAATACATGCATTGAAAGAAATTAATGTAACCAAATTATGGGGATTAATGGTACATTTACTACTGGTGACAAACAGTACCAGTCAAAGGTTTTTACACACCTACTCATTCAAGGGTTTTTCTTTATTAGTACTATTTTCTACATTGTAGAATAAAAATGAAGACATCAAAACTATAAAATAACACATATGGAATCATGTTGTAACCAGTGTTAAACAAATCAACATTGATTTTATATAGTGGAGATTCTATGGCATTCTGCATTAGCATCAAACAGCCCCTGTGATATGCAACTTTTCAGGGAAGTTAGAAACCAATATACACAGGCAGTTAGAAAAGCCAAGGCTAGCTTTTTCAAGCAGAAATTTGCTTCCCGCAACACAAACTCAAAAAAGTTCTGGGACACCAAAGTCCATGGAGAATAAGAACACCTCATCCCAGCTGCCCCCTGCATCCCCCACAGCAACTCGCCCAAGCCTTCCCCATTTCTCCTTCTCACAAATCCAGTCAGCTGGTGTTCTGAAAGAGCTGCAAAATCTGGACCCCTACAAATCAGCCGGGCTAGACAATCTGGACCCTTTCTTTCTAAAATTCTCTGCCGAAATTGTTGCCACCCCTATTACTAGCCTGTTCAACCTCTCTTTCGTGCTCCTTTGCACCCCATTATTTCTATCTCTACTTTGCACATTCTTCCACTGCAAATCAACCATTCCAGTGTTTTACTTGCTATATTGTATTTACTTTGCCAACATGGCCTTCTTTTGCCTTTACCTCCCTTATCTTACCTCACTTGCTCACATTGTATATATATTTATTTTTTTACTGTATTATTGACTGTATGTTTGTTTTACTCCATGTGTAACTCTGTGTTGTTGTATGTGTCTAATTGCTTTGCTTTATCTTGGCCAGGTCGCAAATGTAAATGAGAACTTGTTCTCAACTTGCCTACCTGGTTAAATAAACGTGAAATAAAATAAATAAAAATTCTTAAAAGTAGCCACCCTTTGCCTTGATGACAGCTCTTGGCATTCTCTCAACCAGCTTCATGAGGTTGTCAACTGGAATGCATCTCAATTAACAGGTGTGCCTTGTTAAAAGTACATTTTTGGAATATCTTTCCTTCTTAATGCGTGTGAGCCAATCAGTTGTGTTGTGACAAGGTATGGGTGAAATACAGAAGATAGCCCTATTTTGTAAAATACATATTATGCCAAGAACAGTTCAAATAAACAAAGAGAAATATATCATTACTTTAAGACATGGTCAGTCAATCCAGAAAATTTCAGGAACTTTGAAAGTTTCTTCAAGTGCTATGATGAAACGGGCACTCATGAGGACCGCCACAGGAAAGTAAGACACAGAGTTACCTCTGCTGCAGAGGATAAGTTCATTAGAGTTACCAGCCTCAGAAATCGGCAATTAACTGCACCTCCGATTGCAGCCCAAATAAATGCTTCACAGATTTGAAGTAACATACACATCTCAACATCAACTGTTCAGAAGAGACTGCGTGAATCAGGCCTTCATGGTTGAATTTCTGCAGAGGCACCACTACTAAAGGACACCAATAAGAAGAATAAACTTGATTGGGTCAAGAAACACAAGCAATGGACATTGGACAGGTGGAAATTTGTCCTTTGGTATGATGAGTCCAAATGTGAGATTTTTGTATCCAACCCGTGTGTCTTTGTGAGACACAGAGTAGGGGAACGGATGATCTCCGCATGTGTGGTTCCCACCATGGAACATGGAGGAAGAGGTGTGATGGTGCGGGGGTGCTTTGCTAGTGACAGTGTCAGTGATTTATTTAGAATTCATGGCACACTTAACCAGCATGGCTGCCACACAATTCTGCAGCAATACGCCATCCCATCTAGTTTGTGCTTAGTGTGACTACCATTTGTTTTTCAAGAGGACAATGACATAAAACACACCTCCAGGCTGTGTAAGGGCTATTTGACCAAGGAGAGTGATAGGGGAGTGGTCATCTGACCTCAACACAGTTGAGATGGTTTGGAATGAGTTGGACCGCAGAGTGAAGGAACAGCAGCCAACAAGTGCACAGCATTTGTGGAACTCCTTCAAGACTGTTGGAAATGCATTTCTTATGAAGCTGGTTGAGAGAATGCCAAGAGGCAAAGGGTGGCTACTTTGAAGAATCTCAAATATAAAAAAAACATTTTTATTTGTTTAACACTTTGGTTACAACGTGATTCCATGTGTTATTTCATAGTTTTGATGTCTTCACTATTTTTCTACAATGTAGAAAATAGTACAAATAAAGAAAAACCCTTGAATGAGTAGGTGTGTCCAAACGTTTGACTGGTACTGTATGTAAATAAGGAATTTATAACAAAATAAATAATCCAAGTGCAAACAATTCATGCAATGAAACAATGAATGCACAAGAATTGGTGGTAGACCGGTAAGGCATTCTGGAGAGACACACCTATATCTTCACCACGCACCCCTCCCCTTCTACTTGTCTCAACATTTGAAGTTATACTCAAGGCACATTTATCTTCACACGTATTTTTTATGCTTTTCACTGACAGCTGCAACTTGATAATCAGCCAGGCCTACTGCCACGCGCCCTGCCCAAATTGGAATAGCCTATGCATTTTGATTTATAACAATCCACAGCTATTTTTTTTAAAAGAAGCTGATAATCCTCTGTAGCTAAGTCATGCTCTCTGGTGAAGTATTTTGAATGATTTAATTAATTTCTCTATGGACAGGTGTAAATATATAATGTTGTATTTCAATTTACTTTAAACCTAAACCTATTTAAACCTTATTCAAAAAGTAGGCTACCTTTGCACGTTCGGCCAAAATATTTCCAGCATCTGAACAGTACACTGTGTACCTGCCAACTTTCCTTCAATTCCCATGGCTGAAATGATCTCACTGGAGAAAGCATCCAAGAGAGTGAAACAGCACCCATCTGTCTCACATGATGTAGCCCCAGCCAGGTCACCCGTGATACAAGTCAGTATTTGACGTCCATCCTCAGTGATACAAGTCAGTATTTGACGTCCATCCTCAGTGATACAAGTCAGTATTTGACGTCCATCCTCAGTGATACAAGTCAGTATTTGACGTCCATCCTCAGTGATACAAGTCAGTATTAGACGTCCATATTCAGTGATACAAGTCAGTATTTGACGTCCATATTCAGTGATACAAGTCGGTATTGGACGTCCATCCTCAGTGATACAAGTCGGTATTGGACGTCCATCCTCAGTGATACAAGTCAGTATTGGACGTCCATCCATGTCAGGAGATGACGTGGAAACCGGCCACTAGGGGCAACAGTGAGCCATATTACCTTCAAGTAGGTTTCAGGCAGATGGGCGTAAGCATCTGCCAAAGGTTGCATGTCCAATGTTTTTGAAATTTTGGTGTAAAGCCTATCCCAAACCTTAACCCTTCGGAGTTAATGCTTACCCTTAAGATTTTGGAGATAATGACTAAACTTAACCTTAAACACTTTGGAACAAGTTAGAAATTTGAGAAACATGGATGAACGTCTAATTCTGTCGTAGTCCATGTATCTGATGTGATTTGGCCGAAAAGAGTATGAGATGCCATACTTTTTTTGATCAGACAGCATCAGATATACACATACTGGGACAGAAGGGAGATGTTTTGCTCACTCGGATGCTTTATCTGAGATTGATGTGTCTTTCTGTAGGTGAACATCTCAGCCAAATAAATGACCAATATTTAAATATTTGATTTGGTTGGGAAAGGAGGGCTACCCAGGCACCCTAATGCCTGCCCTGGGAAAGTAGCTTATAGCCCACTGGGCACAGACATCAATTCACATTTGGTTGAGTTGTCATAGGCTATGTAATGCCCCATTTGAATACATAATTTGCCTTACATTGATGACTTTATGCCAATCCACTTTTTTCCAAGTTGATTCAACATCATCACATTGACTGTTTTGGTTGAAATGACTTGGAAACAACGTCAATTCAACCAGTTTTAACCCAGTGGGAGCTTACTTTCTTCTGTTTCTCCAACTCAATAACTCATTCAAATCTCATAGAAAAGTTTACACTTACAACATTGTATTGAGTTTCCTTGTGTTTGTAATTTGAGTTGCTGTCCTGTTCATTGGTAATAGTGTGCCCATTACTGCACCGCAGTCAAGCAAGTGTCAGGTGCGTCCGCATCCCAGAGCAGGGTCTCCCGCAGAGGGTGCGCCCAGTTTCCGTTCTGATTGGCGGCGGCGATGGGGAACAGACCCCATGCCCTCTGGAACTTGGCCACAAGCTCCAGACCAGATATTTAAGCAGTTTGTTTGTGCCTGCCAGTCTATTCTCATACAGTAGCCTATGAGGTGTATGAGAATAGACTGGCAGGTACAGATTCTGACAGAGTATGTTAGCGACCCCGAGCATCCCACAGAGGTGTGCAGGTGCGGGATAAGCCAGGAGCACCGAGCTGTCAAAGCCAGACGTGTTCATGTATTTATTTACCCCTTTTCTCCCCAATTTTGTGGCATCCAATTGGGAGTTACAGTCTTGTCTCATCGCTGAAACTCCCTTACGGACTCGGTCGGAAAAGGTGAAGTTCAAGAGCCGTGCGTCCTCCGAAACACAACCTAACCAAGCCATACTGCTTCTTGACACAATGCCCACTTAACCCGGAAGCCAACCGCACCAATGTGTCGGAGGAAACACACTACACCTGGCAATTGTGTCAGCATGCACTGCACCCGGCCCGCCACAGGAGTCACTAGTGCGCGATGGGACAAGGACATCCCTGCTGGCCAAACCCTCCCTTAACCCGGACGACACTGGGCCAGTGGTGCGCCGCCCCATGGGTCTCCTGACCTTTAGACTAGGTGATACGATCAGCCTCTGTTTTTAAAACCCTTGTTACAACCTGGCTCAAGATTATAACAAACAATGGGAAACCACATACTGCGTAAAGGAATAACAACATTAATTAATTCCATAAATAAAGTAAACACTCAACAATAATCAGATGAGGCATGGAGATCAGTAAATTAGGTCTCAACTGCCAAAGACACATCGAAACAACCAAAGGTATGCATGGAGAGAGGAATCTCTTGCTGAACGGGGAAACAGTGCCTTTATGCCACTGCAGAGCTTTCACAGGTGTGCCCAATCAGCACTGACGACCTTCCCAGCTGTGCCACCTCTCGTACTCCGCCCACTAATCTCCTGCAGGAAGTAAGCACAGCAAAACCCAGTAGACAGAGTAGGGAGGGGCCATCACACCCTTATATTGACTTTTTTAAAGATTGGTAACGATTTCTAATAGTTTATGCTAATCGGCCTATAACTGAGATGACAATGTAGTCTATGTATATATGCAGGGTAGGTGTGAATCTTAACTTGTTTTAGTCTTTTAATATTTTTTTAACATATAGCCTAATGAGGCCAAATGGGGGTAAGGCTATGCTTACATGCCTTTATTCAATAAATGATATTGAACATGAAAACTTAATGGGTCTAATAAAATATATAGTTTAAGTCGGAAGTTTACATACACTTAGGTTGGAGTCATTAAAACTTGTTTTTCAACCACTCCCCAAATGTATTGTTAACACACTATAGTTTTGGCAAGTCGGTTAGGACATCTACTTTGTGCATGACACAAATAATTTTTCCAACAATTGTTTACAGACAGATTATTTCACTTGTAATTCACTGTATCACAATTCCAGAGGGTCAAAAGTTTACATACACTAAATTGACTGTGCCTTTAAACAGCTTGGAACATTCCAGAAAATTATGTCATGGCTTTGGAAGCTTCTGATAGGCTAATTGACATAATTTGAGTCAATTGGAGGTGTACCTGTGGATGTATTTCAAGGCCTACCTTCAAACTCAGCGCCTCTTTGCTTGACATCATGGGAAAATCAAAAGAAATCAGCCAAGACCTCAGAAAAGGAATTGTAGAACACCACAAGTTCTGGTTCATCCTTGGGAACAAATATCCAAATGCCTGAAGGTACCACGTTCATCTGTACAAACAATAGTACACAAGTATAAACACCATGGGACCACGCAGCCGTCATACTGCTCAGGAAGGAACGCGTTCTGTCTCCTAGAGATGAACGCACTTTGGTGCGAGAAGTGCAAATCAATCCCAGAACAACAGCAAAGGACCTTGTGAAGATGCTGGAGGAAACAGGCACAAAAATATCTATATCCACAGTAAAACGAGTCCTATATCAACATAACCTGAAAGGCCGCTCAGCAAGGAAGAAGCCACTGCTCCAAAACTACCATAAAAAAAGCCAGACTATGGTTTGCAACTGCAAATGGGGACAAAGATGGTACTTTTTGGAGAAATGTTGTCTGGTCTGATGAAACAAAAATAGAACTGTTTGGCCATAATGACCATCGTTATGTTTGAAGGAAAAGGGGGAGGCTTGCAAGCCAAAGAACACCATCCCAACCGTGAAGCACGGGGCTGGCAGCATCATGTTGTGGGGGTGCTTTGCTGCAGGAGGGACTGGTGCACTTAACAAAATAGATGGCATCATGAGGATAGAAAATTATGTGGATATATTGAAGCAACATCTCAAGACATCAGTTAAAGCTTGACCCCAAGCATGCTTCCAAAGTTGTGGCAAAATGGCTTAAGGACAACGCAGTCAAGGTATTGGAGTGGCCATCACATAGCCCTGACCTCAATCCCATAGAAGATTTGTGGGCAGAACTGAAAAAGCGTGTGAGCAAAGAGGCCTACAAACCTGATTCAGTTACACCAGCTCTGTCAGGAGGAATGGTCCAAAATTCACCCAACTGTGGGAAGCTTGTGGAAGGCTACCTGAAACGTTTGACCCAAGTTAAACAATTTAAAGGCAATGCTACCAAATACTAATTGAGTGTAGGTAAACTTCTGACCCACTGGGAATGTGCTGAAATAAATAAAAGCTGAAATAAATCATTCTCTCTACTATTTTTCTGACATTTCACATTCTTAAAATAAAGTGGTGATCCTAACTGACCTAAGACAGGGAATTTTTACTCTGATTAAATGTCAGGAATTGTGACAAACTGAGTTTTAAATGTATTTGGCTAAGGTGTAAGTAAACTCCTGACTTCAACTGTATCTACTTTAGACATACAGAATAATAAGACAAATAGGCTTAGTCTACAATATTCCCAAAACTGGATATGCTGCAAGGTGCAAATTGCCTTTGTCCATTTAGGTTATAGGCCAACCGAATATTATAATATCCTTTTGAGACCCGAAAAAAAAAGTATTTGATTCGTTATTTATTTTTTACATAACATAAGTGTTTGGGGTGAGAGAAAAAAACATGTTACCAAGAAACAAAAATACATATTGTTTTTTCTATTTTATTTTAAGTGCAAAATTGTCCCCTTTAGTTTTCATTAGGACACTAAATATTTTTACATCAGTTTCTATAACCCAGAGGCGCAACATCGCGAGACTTCAGGGAACGCTGGTGAAATACGACCAAACAGACTTGGCCAGGGTTTGAGAATCAATGAGAGAAGCAAACAATTCTTCCTTAGTTGTTCATTTTCTCAAACTTTAAAGGCACAACCTAGATTCGAGCCAATGTTTTAAGTAGTTTAACTTTAACATCGTTAAAGTGACAAACTGACACGTTTTCATTTTCATCAAAAACAACTTTATTTTAGAGTACCTTTGATTTGCCGGCCTAAACATGCGCAGTTTGGCGCGAGACGACCCATAGAACTGATGAAGGCTGCCTTTCAAACTTCCGGAGACACCTGAAACCCCACCTCTTTAAGGAATACCTAGGATAGGATAAAGTAATCCTTCTCACCCCCTTAAAAGATTTAGATGCACTATTGTAAAGTGGCTGTTCCACTGGATGTCATAAGGTGAAAGCACCAATTTGTAAGTCGCTCTGGATAAGAGCGTCTGCTAAATGACTTAAATGTAAATGTTAAATGTGAAAGAACTTTGTCCACTCACCCTCGCTTGATGCCCTTGGGGAAATCTCCGCGGCCATATTTGTCGTCGGTCCAGATGATTAGCCAAGCAATGGAGGTTTGCAACTTAGGCCCCTCGACCCTCGTTTTTAATGGAGTTTGCGAGTGTACAACTATGTTCACTTCAGGGCCTGAAACGCCCCATAATTCAATTCGCGATGATTGTACACGTCTGCAAAGAGAAGTCCGCCAAAACTTTAATGTCAATATTGAGTCAACATACAAGTGTAAGTAAAAACGAATGTAAATCAATTAGAAATTGTGCTACGAATGCACAAACACTTCTCGTAAAGGTAATGATGTTTTTGTTTGGTTAGCTTTTGGAAATTGTAGAAATGAAATATTTTCCTTCAGAAGTAGCTAGGCAGGCTAGCGTTAGTTAGGTAATTAATTTGCTAGCTATCATACAGTACGCGTATATTAATAATTATATAGTTAACATAATTGACGGTAATGCATATATATACAGCACCCACAAGCTACCGGTGTATGCCGGTGGATGAAAACACAATTGTCGCTGGATGAACGAATGACAATTTTCCGGGCAAGGGCGGAATGAATTCCTTCCTCCCTCGACCCTTGTCCTGCAAGTGTAAACAGACGTCATGACACGTCATCAGAAGTGTCCACTTAATTTGAGGGCTGAGTGGAGAGTGTTTGGAATGCAACCGAATTTTTTGGTTGGCTTTGCTAGCCAACGTTGTCACGACATTGCCTACAAGTGTGATCAGTTTATCTTCATAATGTACTGCCTTTGATTACAGTCAATGGGTAGCCTACAGTAAGTGAAAAACGTAGTTGCGGCATCCGGGTGTCCACTACAGAGGATATTTCTTGATAAACTCATATTTAGCTCATATTTAATGTGAAAATGTTTTACACAGTCCTGACAACTCACTAAACTATTCCTGAGATATGTACTTAGGCCTACTAGAAACAGTTTGAATATAAAACTCATAAAACTTAGAAATAATAATTAGGCTACACACACTTATTTTCAAATGTTTGATGGAAGACATTTTTGTTTAGAACCAGGAAGATAAAGTTGTCAAGGTCACACACCCACACCTGATATCACTGAAAAGCAGGACTGAATACAGTGTCTTGTATGGCCTCAGAGATACGGACCAAGAACTGATGTACACTAGAGAGGACAACAATTAATTGCTGGGTCTCAGGAGGATATCAAACAAAACAGTATGAACACAGTTCATGTCACAGGGGGACCAATATGGAACTTTGACTTTTTGACAGTCTATCGTGTAAACTCATGAGATGTTTTGATTTAATTATGGCACATTTCTTCTGTCTGGCATGATGGCAACGGACTTTGTTATCTCTACATCTCCTCTCGGTCTGACTCCCAGAGAGGACTGAAAACGGTGTCTATTGGCCTCTCCTTTCAACCTGGGCGGTTTTCACCAACCGATAGGAAAGATAACCACCATGAACTGTGTGTCAATAGCCGCCTCACTGTCTCCTCTCAATGCGGGTTGAGTACAGATCACTCCGGCGGATTAACCAACCCTCGCATCGAAGAGTCGTCACGAGCATTACATCACCGATTCCACACCCGAAGCGTAAAATGAGACCCATGTATTTTTAACCAGCGGATATGAACACTGATGATGAGGGGATACAATTGGATTTTCATTTTTTGACGTCGTGGGGATTATACAAATATATCAACAATTTCAACGTCGGCTATACAATTCATCGGAGAGATGATGGCGTTTTTATGAACGGGGGATAGACGAACACCGTCATCAGCATCTCTGCCTGTCGGCTCCTTTGTGTTCGTAGAGAATGTGATCGGCGAAAGATGACATGGCAGAGGTAGATTCAGCATCCAGTGGAGCAGAACACCCGAGCAGCCTGGAGACAGCATTCCCGTACGAGGAGTATGAATGCAAAATATGTTACAATTATTTCGACCTTGACCGTCGCGCGCCCAAGATTTTAGAATGCTTGCACACATTTTGCGAGGAGTGCCTGAACACTCTCCATCTCCGCGAGGAGCGTCCATGGCGCATCAGCTGCCCTATATGTCGCCACAGGACACCCGTACCGGACTATCGGATACAAAACCTACCCAATAATACCAAGGTAACGGAGGATTTCCCCTTGTACATTGACTCTGATCCTTTGCCTCAGGATGCTTTGCCCCTCTACCCTCCCCGGTTGCACCCCGCACTCGTCGCCCTCAGGCGCGAGGAGGCATCGGGGGCGTCCACAAGCCAAGCTACCCCCTCCACTACCTTGTCCACTGCCACTACCCTTTCCCAGGACTCGGTGCGCTATGGAAGCTGTCAGAGCTGCAAGCGGGTTGCCCTTACTACGGGCTGTGTGTGCGTGATCTTCTCCTTTCTGTCCATGCTGGTTCTGCTCTTCATGGGCCTGATCTTCGTGCACAGTCACAGCAGCCCGCCCTCGCCCGCGGGACCCATCTGCCTGTCGGTGGCCAGCATCCTAGCCATGTTCTCGGTGGTCGTCACGTGGCTGATCTGCTGGTTAAAATATAGACCCGATCACGAGACAGGACGCTCATCTGGAACGAATAGGCGGAACGCCTGATGATGAAGATGAAGATGATCATGTTGATAATGTGATGTGTGTGATTTACGTATATACTGCTGTATACTAGCATAATGTCCCTCCCTTCCTTTACTTTTTTAGAAATATACATTGTCCAGAATGGCCTTTTAACAGTAGGATATAGCAAACACCATATAAAGGCCTTCACCTGCTCATTGAGCAGTAAGCCTACAGTAAGTAGCCTACCATTTGATAAATGCACTTGTAAGCCTACCTATGGTAGGCTCATATGATGACGGGTAACCTTGCCTGAGACCTAGATTAACGACCTGTTGCTCCCAGACTAGACTGGGCGAATGCACAGAGTTGAGGACCAGGGTTTGATACCAGTTTCCTGAAAAGTATACACTACCCACTATGCCTCTCACTATCAAAACCTGTCCTTGAGTAGTCACTAATATACACTACATGATTAAAAGAAGACACCTGCCCGTCAAACATCTAATTTCAAAACCATGGGCATTAATATGGAGTTAGTCCCCCTTTACTGCCTCCACTCTACTGGGAAGGCTTTCTCGATGTTGGAACATTGCTGTGGGGACTTGCTTCCATTCAGCCACAAGAGCATTACTGAGGTCGGAACTGATGTTGGGTGATTAGGCCTGGCTCACAGTCGGCGTTCCAAGTCATCCCAAAGCTGTTCGATGGGGTTGAGGTCAGGGCTCTGTGCAGGCCAGTCAAGTTTTTCCACACCAATCTCGACAAACCATTTCTCTATGGACCTCATTTTGTGCACAGGGGCATTGTCATGCTGAAACAGGAAAGGGCCTTCCACAAACTGCTGCCACAACGTTGGAAACAGAATCGTGTAGAATGTCATTTTATGCTGTATCGTTAAGATTTCCCTTCACTGGAACTAAGGGGCCTAGCCCGAACCATGAAAAACAGGCCCAGACCATTATTCCTCCTCCACCAAACTTTACAGTTGGCACTATGCATTGGGGCAGGTAGCATTCTCCTGGCATCCGCCAAACCCAGATTCGTCTGTCGGATTGCCAAATGGTGAAGCGTGATTCATCACTCCAGGGAATGCATTTCCACTGCTTCAGAGTTCAATGGTGGCGGGTTTTACACCACTCCAGCCAACGCTTGGCATTGCTCATTGTGATCTTAGACTTGTGTGCGGCTGCCCGGCCATGGAAACCCATTTCATGCAGCTCCTGACAAACAGTTATTGTGCTGACGTTGCTTCCAGAGGCCGTTAGGAACTCGGTGGTGAGTGTTGCAACCAAGGACAGACAATTTTTACACGCTAAGCGCTTCAGCACTCGCTGGTCCCGTTCTGTGAGCTTGTGTGTCCTACCACTTCGCGGATGAGCCGTTGTTGTTTCTAGACGCTTCTACGTCACAATAACAGCACTTACAGTTGACCGGGGCAGCTCTAGCAGGGTAGAAATTTGACTAACTGACTTGTTGGAAAGGTGGCATCCTATGACCGTGCCACGTTAAAAGTCACAGCTGTTCAGTAAGGCCATTCTACTGCCAATGTTTGTCTATGGAGATTGCATGGCTGTGTGCTCGATTTTATACACCTGTCAGCAACGGGTGTGGCTGAAATAGCCAAATCCACTCATTTGTCCACGTACTTTTGTATACATAGTGTATGTAATTGAGAAATCACTAACGTAAGCTATGTCAATAGTACAGTATCTGCTATACAGTGATTTGACGGTGATGTGAAGTTAGGGAGAGGTGTCATTACCGGTATTTAAAGTGACATGGTGTTTAGGTTACCAAGAGTAGGTCTAGAGAACAGGTACCTGCTCAATTCCTATTTCAAAAGTTCACCGGTTGTAGGCCTACTGTACACTTGTGTACATTTCTCTGGCCTTTCTGCTGCCTGTGTCATCAGATCATTATCATCTGCCTGTCAACTGATCATCACCACCATTTTGACAGACAGGAAAGATGAAAGTAAGGTTCCTTTCCACCATATTTCTTTCAGTCTTGTTATCAATCACTTCAGATCATTGATGAGCTTCTTGAAGAAGGGAAGGAGGCATTTCCTCAGTTTTCTAATGAGGCATTGAAATTCGTAACATATTACACAAATTGGATTTGTAACATATCACATGAATTGCAAAATTTGTATGATATCATTCAAATTGCAAAATTCATAACTTAATCACACAAAATGGATGAGGTAGTAAGTACACAGTTGGATAACGCAGTAGGCTGCACAAAAAACGGGGAACCGTTTTGGCTACTAAGCACCACCTTCAAAACTACTGGCTGAAAATATAGTAAAGCTCTGGACTGCGTCTTGAATTGCCATGTGCTTGACAGGCTTCCAAAGCAAATGGATTTCTCTAGTCTGTTGCCTGTATGGTCGGTGATCATCAGGGGGCAGATGGAGAGAGTTGCCGTGAGGATGGCACACTTTTTGCCTTGCCTATGGAACTAAGAGACTAAAATGAGAAGGATTGGATTTGTTAATATTAGTCAGTAAACCAGGGGTATTGAAATCAGGGCCTTGGAAGTCTACCGTGCTGCACTGGTTCCGCTATAACCAGGGACTGACTGATTCAGACCAGCACATCATGATGAGTGGACTCTCTGTCCAATCAATGATATAAATCAATCACTTAACTACCATAGACGGATAAATAATCCCAACAGCACTACTTAAAACCACAAGGCTTAGATTTATACAGCCCTGAAGCTATTTAATTTTGTATTTACTTTATACTGTATGTGCTCTGTGTGGAACAGACTCTGTTGTCTCCTGCCTCTTGGGTCCTCATCTTACAGACACGCCTTTAAGGATTCACATAAAAATATGTACATTTGAGAAGGCTGGGATATACAGAGAGTTATATATAAGCACTTACTGCCCTAACACATTTACTTTAACATTGCCTCACAATCAAATATGATTATGGACCTGGCCTCTAAAGATGGCCATGCCTGCTTCAATCAACCTGTCACTCCCCTGTCAGACTGTCAGTATAACCGTTAGAAGAAGCACTTTCACCCTCTTATTTGACACAAGTAATATATATATATATATACTGTATTTTGACTATTATTGTATTCATTAATGATTAATAAAAAGGTGATGTTTTTGAGTTTGTTCATTGTTGTTAAGGTACTCAAATGTATTTGCACAGATAAATGTTACGTATGTGCTGTTTAACACAGTTCAGTAATAAAGAAAACATTACAATGTTTATGTGCAATGCTTCTTTCTCTTAAAACTTTGAAATTAGATATATTGATGATGGTCATGTCAGTAGACAATACTTAAAGGGATACTTTGGGATTTTTAAAAATGGTATCCACATGTTCATCTCTCTGGGGAAGTAGATAACAGGCCTCATTGCCAAAATCCCAAACTATCCCTTTAAGAACTGCCAGTTAATTGTTGACGTTTGAATTATCATGGATGCAACAAGCCATAGAATAGTCCTTGGCAGAAGAGAGCAGTAACTCACTGCCCACAGACGCCTAGTCTCGGAAATCCCAGACCTAGGGCATGCTGGAACATTGGTTACATTGTCGGAGGCAACCCGTCTGTCTGGACTAACAGACACCCTCTGGTGATAGATACAACGTAGTCTACTAGACTAGAAAAAGCGTTCCAAAAGGGTTTTTCAGATGGACTCATGGGAGAACCCTTTTTGCTTCCATTTAGAACCATATTGGGTTGCAGTCATTGGTTTCATGTAGAACGCTCTTTGGAAATGGTTCTACATGGAACCCCAAAGGGTTCTTCAAAGGATTCTCCTATGGGGACAGCCAAATAAATCTTGTAGGTTATAGATAGCACCTTTTTTGAATGCATACGGTCATTTTGACACTACTGTTTTTGACACTAATGTCTTCTTGAGTTTAATTGTCTGCAGAGTAAATTAACACTAAAAAATCCTCTCTTCACCCCTCTCCGGGCCCAGGTGTATACTCTAAAGGCATCTGTATGTGAACAATGCATAAGGACTTCAATCAATCAATCAAATGTTATTTATAGAGCCCTTTTTACATCAGTCGACTTTCCATATCTGTGTTCCTGTTGAAACAGAAACTTCCTTTGCGGTTGGAAAAACGTCATGATTAGGGTTATCAGGGTCAACCCCCTCTCTGCCCAGGATGAGAAGAATACAGCTGCAGGTTCAGGGTCATTACACATTATGTCATATCTTCCACCAACAGGCAATCCACATGGCTTGTAACAACCGTGGTTTGAGTAACCTTCTATTCTGCTTGGGTTGGATGGCAGGTAGACAGATGAGAAAGGCCTTTCCACATAAGCAAGTCAGGTATTGGGTTGCTTCGGTTCTGAGGCTGAGCCCAGCCCCGGCCATGCACCATTCTATGACCCCTTGTTCCCCCAAGGGAGGGAGGGAGTGTTTAGGTGCACTGCTGGGAGATTCACCTTAAGGCAGGTCCCGTGGGCCGAGGAGCCATGGTGAGCTCTGGCTGGGGAAGGGGAGGAAGGGATAGGTTCACCTGGAGGGCACCTCTACCACCACCTCCTGGTTAAGGAGAGAGAGACCTGGAGGATCAGGGGAAGGGAGGGAGTTAACTGAGCTTTATCCATTCATTCATTCTCCCCTTCCCTTGTTTTCCTTCCATTATTCTTATATTTTCAATAATTTTCTCAGGGCAATTGAATTGTCTAGGCCTTTATGCAAGGATGAAAAACTGGTATTATATGCGGCCCTGACCCAGAAGTTTGACAGCCCTGTGTTACAGGATGCGGTGATAACATCTCAAAAGTTGTGTCATTGCTAAAGCCCCCCTCCCTCTCTTACCAACCAACTATTAATTCATGGCTCACATTTTTCTGTTTGATTAAACATAATTTGCTTTCCCATATCTCCACTTGTCAAGGCAAACATGTTTTCACTAATTTAATCATTCGAACATGATCCTTGTGCGTTCAATGGTTGAACACAGAACCATAAATAGCTATCAATATAGCCTTTGGTTGAACATAATTACAACATCCCCAAATTCCAACATTTAGCAGCATTGCAAACCAATTATGTGATAACTCATAATATGGTGTTACTTTATATTTAATTTAAACATTTATATCATGATAAACACTAAAACATTTAGAGACATAGTTAGGCATATTTTTATAGAACTTCGTTTTATAGCCATCTCGGAGGTTAGTCTTCTAGTTAGCCTACATGCATTACTTAATTCGATTATTGATCTATAGCATTCATTTAAAAAAAATATTGGACAAATAAGTGTTTATAGATTTGACTCTAACTCTGTAGCTAATCTACAACTAATATACTTCTCATCAAGCGAAATTTCTGACTGGATGACTGAATTCCATCCCCGGTAATGGATTAGACACGGCGATTCTGTGTTGCTTTCAAGAAGGCGGAGGTATGCATCATCGCTCTCTGTTTTCCTTCGTTCCATTCGTTTTTTTAGGGGACAATATCCAGTTTCAATAAGTACAATGACCCCTGAAATCGTCACGTTAGTACATTTAAGATGAATGTTTTTCCAGAATGTCCAAGAGGGATGACACTATTAGGTGTAAAGTAAAAAATATTGTCCTTTCACTAAAAGGTGAGTGTCTGGGGTTATGGTAATATGACGTTTGATGTTCTTAAACTAAAATATTTAGATTTAGGAAAATTGTCATAATAAAATAACTTGCCAGAAATCATCTTTATGCAGCCCGTCAAAGCCGTCCATAAACGACATCATCATCAATGTTATAATTATATTCTTTACAAGTATGTTCTCACCAGAAACGTCATATTGGCATGTGGTAATATACATTTTCATCCCATCGAATTAATCTGTAAAAATTGTAGATGAAATAAATAGGCTTTTTAGGCAAATATAAAAGCAGTACATCAATGACTGTAAATATTTTTTTCCAACACTATTTCACAATTTCCCGTGTTCAAATAGGCTATTTAAATGTCAAGGGAATTGACAAAAATAACATTAATTTTATTGAATTGGCTTCCTCCTAATGGTTAATGAATGACAATAATCTGCTCCTTAGCACGTGAAAGGACCCTCGTTTTCCCTACCCATTTTCTCTACCGCGCGCAACTATTGTCCACGCGCGTTCTAACAGAAAGACAACATTTAAGTTGTATTTTCAAAGGTACAAAATAGGCTAATGTTAATTGTCTAATTCTAAAGCCAGTGGGATACACATTTTATGCGTAAATAAGAGAAGTCTGATACGTTCGATATCTCTGCTGTGCTCTCTTTTCTCGTAGGTGACCTCACGGGGTTGGAGAGGTGGAGGTAAAGACAAAAGACTTGGAACATCAGGTGCGTCTGATCCTTCCAACTAGTTGCTGTTGTCTTAAGGTGCGTAATGTGGAGTGTGAATTCGTTCAAATACCATTACAATGGCATACATTTCAGAATAACATTTTGTCATTAGAAAAAAAACGAAACAATCCTCAAAAGAGGGAAAAGAGCATGGAGAGGGAGTAGCATGTCTTCAACATCAATTTGGTCAAACCTATTCTTTAGTTGCTATTAGCAAGGCTACTGGCTTGCTAGCAGCAAGCATAGACATGTCTGTATTATTGGTATTATGTAATGTCGGCTATCACGGAGGCCCTAATAAAAGTCCATTTAGCCTGTACATGTGCATATGCCCTCAGGTCCCGCGTCAAAAGTTCAGCTGTTGCCACGATGGGCGAGATAATACAGTTATAGTGCACCTCGGCACCTGGATGGGTAACGACTGTGCTTCAGTGCATGACATGCGCCCCACGCGCAAGCACCACTTTATGGAGAGAATAACATGTCAAATGGGGTGAAAATGCGTGGTATTTGGGACGACACACAAAGAAAATCAAATGCTTACAAAACAATCAATTATAGGCCTACATTATTAACCAAATCGATGAAGAGCGTATTTACAGTATATACACTGAACAAATAGTATATATTTAGTATAGTATATACACTGAACAAATAGTATATATTTAGTATAGTATATACACTGAACAAAAATATAAAGACAACATGTAGAGTGTTAGTCTGAAATAAAAAAAAAACCTGAAATTTTCCATATGCACAAAAAGTTTATTTCTCTCAAATTTAGTGCACAAATTTGTTAATATCCCTGTTAGTGAGCATTCCTCCATTGCCAAGATAATCCATCCACCTGACAGGTGTGGCATATCAAGAAGCTTGGTCATTACACAGGTGCACCTTGTGCTGGGACAATAAAGGCCACTTTAAAATGTGCAGTTTGTCACAACACAATGCCACAGAAGTTTTGAGGGAGTGTGCAGTTGCCATGCTGACTGCAGGAATGTCCACCAGAGCTGTTGCTAGAGAATTTAATGTTAATTTCTCTACCATAAGCTTCCTCCAACGTTGTTTTAGAGAATTTGGCAGTACTGTAATAAAGCCCTTTTGTGGGGAAAAACTCCTTCTGAGTGGCTGGGCCTGGCTCCCCAGGCCCACTCATGGCTGCGCCCCTGCCAAGTCATGTAAAATCCATAGATTAGGGCCAAATTTATTTATTTCAATTGACTGATTTCCTGATATGAACTGTAACTCAGTAAAATCTTTTAAATTGTTCCATGTTGCATTTCTATTTTTGTTCGGTATATATACAAAACTATGTGGACACCCCTTCAAATAAGTGGATTCAGCTATTTCAGCCACACCCATAGCTGACAGGTGTATAAAATGTAGCACACAGCCATGCAATCTCCATAGTAAGACATTGGCAATAGAATGGTCTTGCTGAAGAGCTCAGTGACTTGCAACGTGGCACTGTCATAGGAAGCCACCTTTCCGACATATCAGTTCGTCAAATTTCTACCCTGCTAGAACCTCCTCTAAGTGTAAGTGCTGTAAGTGCTGTTATTGTGAAGTGGAAACGTCTAGGAGCAACAACGGCTCAGCCCAAAAGTGGTAGACCACAAAAGCTCACAGAATGGAACCGGCGAGTGCTGAAGCGCTTAACGTGTAAAAATGGCCTGTCCTTAGCTGCAACACTCACTACCAAGTTCAAAACTGCCTCTGGAAGCAACGTCAGCACAAAAACTTTTTGTTGGAAGCTTAGTGAAATAGGTTTCCATGGCCGAGCAGCTGCACACAAGCCTAAGTTCACTATGCGCAATGCCAAGCGTCGGCTGGAGTGGTGTTAAGCTCGCCGCCATTGGACTCTGGAGTAGTAGAAATGCGTTCAATTGCTCCAGAGCGATGATTCAAGCTTCACCATCTGTCATCCGACGGAGGAATCTGGGTTTGGTGGATGCCAGGACAATGCTACCTGCCTGAATGCATTGTGTCAACTGTATAGTTTGGTGGAGGAGGAATAATAGTCTGGGGCTGTTTTTCATGGTTCAGGCTAGGCCCCTTAGTTCCAGTGAAGGGAAATCTTAACGCTACAGCATACAATGACAATCTAGACAATTCTGTGTTTTCAACTTTGTGGCATCAGTTTGAGGAAGGCCCTTTCCTGTTTCAACATGAGATTGGTGTGGAATAACTTGACTGGCCTGCACAGAACCCTGACCTCAACCCCATCAAACACCTTTGGGATGAATTGGAACGCCGACTGTGAGCTAGGCCTAATCGCCCAACATCCTACCCGACCTCACTAATGCTCTTGTGGCTAAAAGGAGCAATGTTCCAACATCTAGTGGAAAAACTTCCCAGAAGAGTGGAAGCTGTTATAGCAGCAAAGGGGGGACCAACTCCATATTAATGCCCATGATTTTGGAATGAGATGTTCGACGAGCAGTTGTCCGCATACTTATGGTCATGTAGTGTATGTATGGTTTAAAATGGCATGTGTATGTTACATATTGAATTTGAAAATATCAGCCAAAAATAAAACAAGGCCATGTGATTAATATATGACAAAAAAATTACAGTTTACCACAAAATCATCCAAATACCTTTACCATTCAAAAGTGATTGGATCATTACTCTATATACTGTTGGAACTAAATAAATAAAATGCAGCTAACCAAGTAAAAATTAGCTCCTTTAAATGGACAGTGGAGGGAAGTGGGGTTTTGTCTGAATTCAAAGGTGGGGAATGAACCTCTGCTCCTTTGATTGATAAGGAAGCTCTAAAGAGCATGGCTGCTTTCACTTCTTCTACGATGCCCTGCACTGCAGCCAAACATAAAAAATAAAAAACAGGCTATATGCACACTGCCCACAAAATGAGGTGAAAACTCAGCTACACTTCCTAACCTCCTGCCAAATGTATGACCTTATTAGAGACACATATTTCCCTCAGATTACACAGACCCACAAAGAATTTGAAAACATATCAAATTAATAAACTCCCAAATCTATTGGGTGAAATACCACAGTGGGCCATCACAGCAGCAAGAGTTGTGACCTGTTACCACAAGAAAAGGGCAACCAGTGTCTCTGTATACACCATTGTAAATACGCCCTATATTTATGTTTATTTATTTTCCCCTTTGTACTATTTGTACATCATTATAATGCTAGACATAGACATAATTACATTTTATTAAACATCTATTCATTTGAAGCTCTTGTGATTGTAATGTTTACTGTAATTTTTGTACTGTTTATTTCACTTTTGTTTGTTATATTTCATTTGCTTTGGCAATGTAAACGCATGTTTTCTATGCCAATAAAGCCCTTTGAATTGAATTGAGGAAGAAAGAGAGAGAGAGAAAGAGAGGGACTGCAATGCCCCTTCCTTGTGAGATTGCCTATAGGGATACTACGTGTCTTTAAAACTTGCAAGGCAACTAAAAATAAATGTCCAACAACACAATAGTTACGTCTGTCAGCAGAGGAGACGTTCTTTACGGCTCTCCTGGCGTCGTACCCTGCTGGGGCGCGAGTACCGGTCAGATGGCTCTCCTATTGGTAGTGCGCAATCTAAAAGCGACAATAAATTCCTCGAGGTGCACTAACTTTTGCAGCATTTGTGTTATCTTCAGGCCATAGAGTGAGAACAAATGGATGCATGGGCCCTACGAAAAAATACCTTCAATTAAACACTGTTGTATGTTGAGTGACTAATCAAAACGGCAACATTTAAAAACTACACGCATCTGTAAATGTAATCGAACTTATGACCTGAGTTGATGTCACATCTGTCAAGAAGATGATTAAAGACGCTTCCTCAGTCCTGTCCCAAGCAACGCCTCTGACAACAACTCTGAGGAAGAAAGTTTCCTGCACCGTAAGCCAATCATTACGCACGCCCAAGAGCCGGTCTCTCATCTAAACCAATCACAGAGCCTGGATCACTGATGGGAAAGAAGGGCAGCACAACTAATAACTGTTCCTCTGGGTTTTGACCATCTTCCCTCACACTGAACGTCTGTCAACAACAGCGAAAACAACATCACTTGCATGATTATTGATGACATCGCAGATTCCCTCACGTATCCAAGTGCCGCTCGACTGGTGAAAGATCAACGCATAGGGGCACTCTTCAGAAGTCTACCTCAAGTTTTCCTGATTTGGTAACTTGGGCTCTTTTCTTCGGGAGGCGGGAGTGTTTTTTTGTTGTTGATCTCCCTGGATGCTGGTTCCTGTCTAGTCCAGTGGCTACCCTATCAAGACTAACCTTCCACGAATTGGAATACAGGGCATTTTTACTCATAATTTCTCCCAGTGGTCAAGCTCCATCTTCGGAAGCTCCCTGTTCTCCTCTCTGGCGGGAGGTTAGTTGAAGGCGTAGGGTTGTGGAGGTATGACTGCATTGGCAGGGGCAATACCAAGGATGATGCGCCCCATGCTGGCTCAGAACTACCCACACAGTGGCTTCCCACTGGAAGGTAAAATCAAAAGTCGAAACAACTTTTTGAGCACTGCTTCTGGGAAGATTTGGGCTTCGATGCGTAATAATTAAGGAGTGATTATTAATATAGGATATTCTGTAGCCTTAACCCCCTCCCCCCTAAACATAAACTTGGTCATATCCAATTGTAAAAACATTTTTTATAAAACTTTGGGATTGACACGCAAAATTGAGAAGTAACACAATTACAATGTAATGTTCTTTTCATGTTTCATTTTTCAAAGTTATTTTCATTTCGGGTTATTGGATGCAAAGTGGATTGAACGGTTATCGTCATCTTTATCATATGTTTTTTGTAGTCATTATTGACACCTTTTTATATTTATCTATTTGTTTGCAGTGGACTATTTATTAAAGTATTAATTTAATAATCTCTTAATCGCTGAAAACAAGTAATTAGTTTATTTACAGAAGATTTACAGGGTCATGTAAATAGTCTATACACCTCGCTATTTTACATAATAAGATACAGTATCATTACTTAAAGCAACTTTTAAGGACTTTCATTGTTACCAAACCTTTCATTTGAAACGACTTTTATTTTTTATTAGGCTATTATGTAAAAAGAAAACGTTTTTTTAAACATTATTTGTAGTAGCCTTGTGGTGTTATTAGTAGCCTATGATGGAAAACAATGTTAGTTGTTGTAGGTCTATAGTTTATAATCATGAAGCCTTCTGGTGACCATTTTGTGTTTTCTTTTACTCAGTCTCAACGCCGTTAGGCCAAGGTAGAATGAACCAGCTCGGGGGAGTTTTCATAAATGGCAGACCTTTGCCCAACCATATCCGCCATAAGATCGTCGAAATGGCCCACCATGGCATCAGGCCATGCGTAATCTCCCGTCAGCTACGAGTCTCTCACGGTTGCGTTTCCAAAATCCTCTGCCGGTACCAGGAGACCGGCTCCATCCGACCCGGGGCCATCGGGGGAAGCAAACCCAAGGTGAGGGAGCACGAGCAGTTCTATCGCTGGTGAAATTGTTGGGTTTTGTATTGTCATGCATTTTATTATGCTCTTAAAACTGTTTTCTCGAGGTATGACATGTTGGGTTAAAATTTAACAAGCTACAGGTTGGGAAAGCATGTAAGAGGCCTATATTGTGTTGCTGAGTGTAAGTAGACAGTGTAAGTAGATATGAGCTGTTTATTATGCTTTAATTAATTAACGATGATATGATTTGTCGTTTCCTTAGCAGGGGACGACACCTGATGTTGAGAAGAGAATAGAGGAGTACAAGCGGGACAACCCGGGTATGTTTAGCTGGGAGATTCGGGATAAATTACTGATGGATGGGATATGTGACCGGAACACCGTTCCATCAGGTAAAAGGAAACATCTGCATTCTGTCATAATTGCTGCCCATTTAAATGGGCGCAATCTTCACCTGCAGCCATAGATTGTTCATCATCATCATGGTCATCATCATCATCACCGTCTTATTTATGATAATGGAACTAATGTATTTTCTTTCTCAATAACCACATTTTACCACAATAATAAACCGTTTACTCTCTGAAAACAAAAACGTTAACACCTGCTGAAAATTATGGCTGGGGAAAATAATAACTGCTATAATGTAACTGCCAAATTAATTTTAAGTTAAGATAAAATCATAAAAGAATATTGCAAAGTCAATCGATTTTATTAGTGGTGTATATGTTGATATCAAGTTAGATTTATTTGATGCTTTATCACGGTAGATTAGAAGAACAAATGAAAGCAAGTGAATGCAGATTGTTTAACTTTTATTTAGACATTTCTAGTTTATTATTTATTAATCAGTGCTCTGTAATTTCTTATACCACAGTGAGCTCTATCAGTCGCATCATGAGGAGTAAATTCGGAGGGAAGGGAGATGACGACGATGATGAAGATGAAATCGAGAAAAAGGAATTAGAAGAACACGAACGGCGGGCCAAACACAGCATCGAGGGCATCTTAGGAGACCGATGTGAGTGCAATCATAAATACATTATACATTTGATCTCTTCTATTGGCAACTTGCGTGAGGCAGTTACTTGTTGCGTAAGGGGGAGGCCCTTCATACACTGAACTAAATGCTTCTGTGCACGTTCATGTCTTTTGAAACGGTGAGGAAACGTTTATTCAAAACTAAACAAAGATGGACATAAAAAGGTTTTCATCTTGTTTTGTGTATACTTCTTGGTTTTCTGACTCGGTGTTGTAGGCTAGGCCTACATTTTCACAATGGGAGTCACCACTCCTTACGGGTTGCCATTCATTTTCAGACTGTGAGGTAGATAGGCCTAGTCTGTCTTTAACTCTAAAAGTGTTGTTGTTTCTGATGAAGTGAAAGCACAAGGAGAGTGTCTTCCTATGTCAACAGTCATAAAGTGCACTGGATTGTTTTGAATTCTTACAGACCATATTCTCCTGCTAATGCTTGTCCCATGAGGCGTTACGATAATTCAAACAGCAGGTGATAACTTTTGTGGTAAAGGGAGGATTGCCCCTTTGTTTGTTTGTGTTGTGTGTGTGTGTGTGTGTGTGTGTGTGTGTGTGTGTGTGTGTGTGTGAGTGAGGTGAGTGAGGTGAGTGAGTGAGTGAGTGAGTGAGTGAGTGAGTGAGTGAGTGAGTGAGTGAGTGAGTGAGTGAGTGAGTGAGTGCGTGAGTGAGTGAGTGAGTGAGTGAGTGAGTGAGTGAGTGAGTGAGGAAAGATAATTTAAATTTGAATTAAGTGAACGAATGTGTAACCACGGGTGCTTGCACGAAGTGGGCAACCCACCCACACGATATTTGTCTGTGCATATTCTACTTCTGCTACATATTTGTATTTAATTGTTCATGGTAGGACACTTCGCTTATATATAGGCTAGCCTTTACCTTGTATGTTTATTGTAGGTATATGCCTACTGTTTTATATTGTCTTTATCAGGCTAATAACATTGTTATTAGGCCTATACATGCATTTTAATCGAGATGCACATAGCCCCGTTGTAATGTTTGAGGAAATACCCCTTATCAAAAGTATATCAAAAAGAACCAACAACTTTTTCAACCCCTAATTGCCAAGATGTATTTTAAACAAAGAAATCTCATAACATCCCATTTTACGTTTCCTACAATTTATTATGAACGAATTCGCAGGCCTATTCCATCTCAACGCAGCTGCTCTTTCTCTACTGTAAATGCAGGCACAGTCAAATAAATTATAGAAAAAGACAGGGAGTTGGAGGAGACAAAACGTCCCAAATGAGTTGATCAAACATTTGTATAACAGTTCCATCCCTCACAAAGCCAGGCCTCGAGCACACAATCGGACATTTGAGGATGAACTTGGGAGACAAAGGCGCGAGAGTCCATTGAGATTTACGCTTCGGTTACGCGTGGACAAAGCCTGGCTTCGCAGCAGCTTGGTCGCCATAAAAGAAGGCAACCTGTTTATAATTCAGTCAGAAAGGGAGAAGGAGCTTTGCAACAAAAGGCAGAGAAAATACATTATGAGACCGCAATGAAGGATGAATTATTCAGGTCCGCCAATAGCCTCTGCTCGGGCTAGGTCTAGAGACTTCACCATGGAGAAATGGCCGTTTTCACCTACAAAATGTTTCTTTTGGAGTCTTTTTAGGTCGTCTAAAGAAGCCGACTGCCATTCAGAACCTCTCAAGCCCTCTTTCACACACACACACACACACACACACACACACACACACACACACACACACACACACACACACACACACACACACACACACACACACACCTATAGTGTATAGGCCTAACTGGTATTTAAACAAAATACTTTGAAATCAGCTTAATACGCTTATTTAATGGCGAGATGAATTAAACTTCTTGATAATGTGTTACTTTTAATTTTGGACATACAGAACATTGCGGACATAATGGTTTACAAAAATACTAACTTTTTGTGTATTATGTGCACTCAGATTATACATTTTGTGCACACACATATTTTACACAATGTTTAAGTTATAGTTTTTTTGTTGATGTTTCGGGTTCATGCTTTCAACACTTTTATATTAGCCTTTTAGGTAATGTCACTTAATAATTATTTAGGCATGTTACAAATTCCAATGCCACAAGATGTAGCAGGCTCATATCAACGGCTTTGACCAAATATTATATCTCATAAAATGACAAATACTTTCCTAAATATATGCATAGGCTACTTTATGATTATTAATAATTTAATTCATAGGCCTAATATATAAATATATATCTTTTATTTTACAAGTACAAATTGTGGCACAATATATTTTCTTACCAATATAGGCCTGATGATATACATGTACAATTGGCTAGTTACATGTCCCTCTGCATGGTCTATTATTAAGTCTTTGATGCCCTATTCTTTCCCTTTTAAACATTAATAATGTCTTCTAAATGAGTTGATATTGTGCTATGTCACATTTAATGATCGAGGGAGTGTATTAAGGACTCCTTTGGTGAATGGGGACCAATGTTCTCCCCCGAGAGGCGCTTGGCCTCGAGCGGCGGTCACAATGGAACTCGCCACTCGTCATGCGCACTGCTGCAATACTCACCCATCATGCTCTCACCCCCTTGCGTTCTCAAAATCTCTTCAAGCGGATTAAATTGAGCCTTTTATTTCATTTTACTTTCATCCAGAGAGCGAACCCGCCCCTCTCACTCGGTTTCCTTCTCTTTCTCTCCATGCCTGCGGCGCACATTCGTTTAATATCTATGGTTCATCTTCAGGAGTGCAACCGCTAACAAAAGGAAGTCAGTTTGTTGTAGAAAGGTCCCTAAAATTAAATTATCCGTTAAATCATTGACCCATCTGATATTTGTCTTTATATGGTTGCCAATACATGTCACATTGTTTTATTAATTCCAAAATGAAGGGTATACATTAATATTAATAAACCTAAAATAGTATCCGTTTCCTTAGAAAGGTTGTGCTGTGTCCAAATGCTCATTCGGGCTCGCTTTACCTCAGTCGGTTTACTATCCTATTTCCATTCGTATCGGTCAAGTGTACATTTTACCCTAAGGGCTATCTAAAAATGTAAATTACATTTGCCACGACAATGCTTTGACTTGAAACGGGCACAGTTGATTTTTGCACTAATATCAGATAACTCAAACTAATGCATGGTGTATGCTATTATGCGTAGGTAATGAGAGTTGAAATGAGTGCACGCTTCAAATTGGTTGGTGTTTGGTCCTGAGGACTAAGCTATTGTGGCGCTCTACGACTTTTTTTTAACGATGTGTAGTTTTTTCGAGACCTGTGGCGTCCACTATTTTCGTCCGTTTTTTTCTGTCTGGTCTCATTTGGAATGCTGTTTTAACAGCCGCAATTACAATCTGAAAATTACTTTTTTACTGCTAAACGGGTCAAACATTGATGAAGTCGATGTTTGTTGAGACCATTGTTGTGCGAGGGCCGTTCAGAATTCATTGTCGCGTCCACATCAACGGCGGCTTGTTTGGATTTATTTGTCTGTGGAAAAAGACAACTGAAATTATTTCGGAAAAAGACAACTGAAATTATTTCGGAAATTTCAAGCTCGCTCAATTGCAGCCTCGTGCACCACCACAGTGCCTAAAATGATGCGCAAGTATATCATCACGTGCCAACTGTGTTTGGAATAAAGGCTGGTGCAGTTGGTTAAGTGGACAGTAGGGCAGGCTATCTTTCTCAATTCATGTGTCAGAGAAAATACTTTCAATTTAGAATTACAATAGTTGAATACATTATGCCACTCTTTAGAAAATAGCTTTCCAAATATCCAGTCAGTGCTCCAGTCTCACTAAATGCCTCCTGTGCATATTTGCTATTTTGGCACAGTTCCTACATAACCATTAGCAGGGGGTTCAATATAGTAGTTTCTCTGCCTTCCAGAATCTAAAAGGCTAACATTGAGTTAATTAACCCTAGAAATGGAGCTAATGATTGATAATGTACAAGAGGCCCCCCCCCCCTCTCCTCCTCTCTCATATTTCCAGTGTATCTTCTTAACCTTACTTGGCTAATTAAAATGACCCTGAATAACACTGATGATACATACAGAGGAGCCTTGTTGGCCCAGCACATTTCCATTTCATCTCGGACACACACAAAAATCCCCATCTGAAAGACAAACAGTCAAAGGGGGATAACTTTATTTTGTGAAAGGGACTCCTGGAAAGGGCTAATTGAATAAGTCTGGGATCTTTGAAAAACTGCCATGGTGAGCGCAGTCATCGTGTCATAATTAGGTTTATTGAGGCACATTCCGCCAATCTGCTGCCATTCTCCCAGCCTCATTGTGCCCAGAGCCAGGCCAATAGCTGCAGGACAAAAGGGAATCAAGGGCTGACAATACATGAAAGGGCCAAAAGATTTAGCTGCTTTTGTAACAGAAACTGAGCAGGACTTTTGTTTGTGTAAATAAAGTTGACGAACTGCCTGCTACTCAGGCTGGAGCATCTATACAATTTGATATGTGGGCACATACTGGATTAGTGCCAGGAGGAGAGAGGAGGAGAGGGAGAGAGGAAGAGAGGAGGTGAGGAGGAGAGGGAGAGAGGAAGAGAGGAGGAGAGGAGGAGAGGGAGAGAGGAAGAGAGGGAGAGAGGAAGAGAGGGAGAGAGGAGGAGAGAGGAGGAGAGGGAGAGAGGGAGAGAAGAGGAGAGGGAGAGAGGAGGAGAGGGAGAGAGGAAGAGAGGAAGAGAGGAGGAGAGGAGGAGAGGGAGAGAGGAGGAGAGGGAGAGAGGAAGAGAGGAGGAGAGGAGGAGAGGGGGGGGTGCTGGAAAGAGAGTGAATGGAGAAGAGAGAAGGGAGAGGGGGGTAAAAGAAAATAGTTTGAGAGAGTATTAGGGGCTAGGTTTGTGTATTTAGTGTGTGATTTATGTTCTGCATGGCTTCTGATGTTGGATATGTGATGTTTATCATTGTCTTACAGTGGCACTGGAAGAGGATTTGCTAAGAGGCATTGAAGTTGGAAACACAATACACACTATACTGTAGCATAGATCCATGGTCCAGTTCCCATATCACATTCTCATATACATCATAATGTTCCACATCTTATGTTTTAAGGTGTTAAAACTGAAAATCAGTTATCTTCATGGATTCAGTTACACTCCGAAGGCACATTCCAAATAATGGCTGATGCATGCGTTTTCTCCCGAGTGGTGCAGCGGTCTAAGGGACTGCATCTCAGTGCAAGAGGCATCACTACAGTCCCTGGTTCGAATCCAGGCTTTATCACATCCAGCTGTGATTGTGAGTCCCATAGGGCGGCGCACAATTGGCCCAGCGTCATCTGGGTTTGGCCGGGGTAGGCCGTCATTGTAAATAAGAATTTATTCTTAACTGACTTGCATTGTTAAATAAAGGTTCAATGTTACTGAATCTTTCACACAAGTCATGCATTGATATTTTTGAGTGAAAGTTTGAGTTGTATGTGCAGTTAGGGAACAGAACAATTAGACTATAGGGAAACTCAGTAAGATGACTTGATGGATTCCACTCATGGCACATTCATTTACATTACATTTACATTTAAGTCATTTAGCAGACGCTCTTATCTAGAGCGACTTACATTCCATGTATACTCTTAAATAGACTTCACACTTGAGTTCTTCTCTGTGATTTTCACCTTGTAAACAAGATCTCACAATTAAAATATCCAGCAGCAGATGATTCATACCAAGGGTGCAACTTTGGTTTTAGAAGGGGGAGGGGGGACATAATATACAGTACCAGTCAAAAGTTTGGACACAACTACTCCTTCCGGGGGTTTTATTTCTTTAAAAAAAAAATCTTTCTACATTGTAGAATAATAGTGAAGACATCAACACTATGAAATAACACATATGGAATAATTTAGTAGCCGAAAAAGTGTTAAACAAATGTATTTCAATTAACAGGTGTGCCTTGTTAAAAGTTCAATTGTGGAATTTCTTTCCTTCTTAATGCGTTTGAGCCAATCAGTTGTGTTGTGACAAGGTAGGGTTGGTAAACAGAAGATAACCCTATTAGGTAAAAGACCAAGTCCATATTATGTCAAGAACAGCTCAAATAAACAAAGAGAAACGACAATCCATCATTACTTTAATACATGAAGGTCAGTCAATCTGGAAAATTTCAAGAACTTTGAAAGTTTCTTCAAATGCAGTCGCAAAATCCATCGAGCGCTATGATGAAACTGGCTCTCATGAGGACTGCCACAGGAAAGGAAGACCCAGAGTTACCTCTGCTGCAGATGATAAGTTCATTATAGAGTTAACTGCACCTCAGATTGCAGCCCAAATAAATGCTTCACAGAGTTGAAGTAACAGACACATCTCAACATCCACTGTTCAGAGGAGACTGCGTGAATCAGGCCTTCATGGTCAAATTGCTGCAGCAAAACCACTACTAAGGACACCAATAAGAAGAAGAGACTTGCGTGGGCCAAGAAACATGAGCAATGGACATTAGACTGGTGGAAATCTGTCCTTTAGTCTGATGAGTCCAAATTTGAGATGTTTGGCTCCAACTGCAGTGTCTTTGTGAGACTCCAAATAAGTGAACGGATGATTGCCGCATGTATGGTTCACACTGTGAAGCATGGAGGAGGAGGTGTGATGGTGTGGGGGTGCTTAGCTGGTGACACTGTCTGTGATTTATTTAGAATTCAAGGTACACTTAACCAGCATGGTTACCACAGTGATATGCCATCCCATCTGGTTTGTGCTTAGTGGGTCTATCATTTGTTTTTCAAGAGGACAATGATATAAAACACACCTCCAGCCTGTGTAAGGGCTATTTGACCAAGAAGGAGAGTGACAATCACCGACCTCAACCCAATTGAGATGGTATGAGATGAGTTGGACAACAAGTGCTCAGCAAGTGCTCAGCATATGTGGGAACTCCGTCAAGACTGCTGGAAAAGCATTCCTTACAAAGCTGGTTGAGAGAATGCCTAGAGTGTGCAAAGCTGTTGTCAAGGCAAAGGGTGGCTACTTTGAGGAATCTAAAATATATTTGATTTGTATAACATTTTTTTGGTTACTACATGATTCCATATGTGTTATTTCATAGTTTTGATGTCTTTACTATTATTCTACAATGTAGAAAATAGTAAAAATAAAGAAAAAACCTTGAATGAGTAGGTGTGTCCAAACTTTTGACTGGTACTGCATATATATATATTTTTTATCCAGTCAGATAAACACTCCAAACAGTGTACCCGACCGCTTGGAGGCGTCCACATGGTCCTAAAGCACACCATTGCCTCATTTAGTATCACATTCCAATGATTAAACTGGGGGCAGAAAAATGCAATTTCAGAATGTGTGTGGGGTGGGGGGGTATGTCCCCCCATCCCCAGTGAAAGTTGCGCCCCTGATTCATACATTCATGAAGGTGGCTCATTAAAGACAGTTATAGAAAACATGACAACCTTGACATCTTCAGTTCTTACATCTTGTGTTCTATACGAGGAGCTGTAAATAATAGTCATTTCTGGCACGTTAACGGTTGTTGCTATGCTCTCTAGCAGCGATCAAAGTAGGGTGAAGAAACTATGTGGAAAGGTACAATATGTGAGTGTCTGGAACATTACAATTATTTGAGTGTTGAGTGCTTGTTGATTGTTTGTTGTTATAAAGCTTAGAGCTTCAGAGAAACAGAGTTAGACTGGGTCTATATAGAGCTAGACTTCGTCTATATAGAGTTAGACTGGGTCTATATAGAGCTAGACTTCGTCTATATAGAGCTAGACTGGGTCTATATAGAGCTAGACTGGGTCTATATAGAGTTAGACTGGGTCTATATAGAGCTAGACTTCGTCTATATAGAGCTAGACTGGGTCTATATAGAGCTAGACTGGGTCTATATAGAGTTAGACTGTCTATATAGAGTCTATATAGAGCTAGACTGGGTCTATATAGAGCTAGACTTCGTCTATATAGAGCTAGACTGGGTCTATATAGAGCTAGACTTCGTCTATATAGAGTTAGACTGGGTCTATATAGAGCTAGACTTCGTCTATATAGAGTTAGACTGGGTCTATATAGAGCTAGACTTCGTCTATATAGAGCTAGACTGGGTCTATATAGAGCTAGACCGAGGTGATATAGAGTTAGACTGAGGTTGTATAGAGTTAGACTCAGACTATACAAAGCTAGACTGAGGTTATGTAGAGTCACACTCAGACTATACAAAGTTAGACTGAGGCTATATAGAGCAAAATGGCGACTGCCCTAAATAACATGACCATCCGAAGACTGATATTCCCTGTCAGTCTGAGGAATGTGTCACTCAGTGTGTCCCTGGGCACGAGGGCACAGGGGGCAAGGGGGAGCACCAAATCACTCTCACTAACCCTCGCCTCGGGCTCTCTCTGTTCTTCTCCTCCTCTCCTCTCCTCTCCTCCCCTGCTCCTCCGCCTCGCATAATTGTTTTATCATGCAGTGCATGATGACAATCCAAGCATAAAAACATAGTTATCTGCAGATGAATGGGGGCTCTATGCTTCATTAAAGCCTCTTTCTCCTTTCACACCCCTATTGTGACCCTCTGATATCAATTCAAAGGGCAATTAATGAATGCAGGCCAACTTTGAAGTGGGGGTGATTGGAGAAGGGGTTCGGGGCTCGGGGCTTCCTCCTTCAGCCCCTTCAACCTCTCGCACACCCCCTTCACCCGTGATGGACTTGCCACATTCAGCCGAGTGCTCCAAAAGACGGTTTGAAGTGAGTGAAAGAGTGAAAGGCCTGCGAAGGTCAAGGAGAATGGCTGCCATAGAATATGGCCTCTCTTTATCTAATGGAAGTTTCCACCAAACACAACGGCTAGAGAAAAAGAGAGAGAGAAGGAAGGGGGTGAGAGGTTGTTTTTACAAGTGTGTGTGAGTGTGTGTGCATGTGCAGAGGAGCGATTGGGGGTGTCAAAGCTATGGAATGCAGGGCAAAGGCAACTGAAAGCAGTGGTTGAATAAGGAAAGGCAGACAGGGAGTTGTTAATCACTTGACTGAGGTAAGGGTATAAGGCTCTGGACAGGGCAGGGGTAGGGGTAGGGATATAAGGCTCTGGACAGGGCAGGGGTAGGGGTAGGGATATAAGGTTCTGGACAGGGCAGGGGTAGGGGTAGGGATATAAGGTTCTGGACAGGGCAGGGGT